>NC_133477.1:9704158-9716446 GCF_025370935.1 Choristoneura fumiferana
TCTTCTACGCCGTTAGCAATAGAGTCATGTTCAGATATTTTATCAAATTTTTGCTCACATGTTTATGAACTCGACTGTACGTGATTATTCGCAATGACGAAATAATAATAATTAATGCTTATTACAAACGACATTGCCCATTATGGTACTCACAATATGCACTTGTTCCTTGTGCTTGTTTGTTATGATCGCACATGAAAATTATATAAAAAGTTTTAAAAGTAATGTATTTCATCATCATCGTGATCATCACATCCGCAGGATGTCCACTCTTGGACATAGGCCTCCCCATAGCCCTCTAGTTGCATCCACCGCGAACCCGCCGCTTTAACTAGGTCATCCTTCCATCTCGTTGAACTTTTCGGCCCCAACAGCCATACGTTCTCCATCCTATATGGCCTGCCTATTGCCACGTTCAACGAGCTAATTTGTTTGGCCATGTCGATAATGGTGACCCTTGTTCTTCTACATATCTCCTCATTTCTAATTCGATCTCGTAGAGAAATCCCGAGCTCTCTCCATAGCTCGCTGAGCAACTCTGAGCCTATTTATAAGGGCTATAGTGAAGCACCACGTCTCCGATCCATATGTATTGTCATCACTGGCAACACACATTGGTTTAAAAAGACTTTCGTCTTAAGGCACTAAGGAATTTTGAACGAAAAGACATTGCTGAGTTTTCCAAACGGTGCCCATCTGTGTTGGAATCGACGATTGGTCAATCTTCTCGAAGTTGAACTTACCTAATTTGACGGTTTTTCCTATGTATACATATGCGTCAACAACTTCAAGAACCGAATTCTCAACCAAAATAGGAGTAGACACCTGTTCTTGACACTCGATTGAGGTTTTCGAGTAGCGTAGGTACTGAGTTCTTCCATCGACTTTGCCATAACCACGATATCGTCGGCAAACCGAAGGTGAGTGATGTATTCGCCGATGAGATGCCTAGTCTTTTCCATTCCAGAAGCTTGAAGGCGTCTTCGAAAGCGGCAGTAAACAGTTTCCGAGATATGACATCTACGTATCTTACGCCTGTTTTCAAAGGAATCGCATTCGAATTCTGTTCGTGTACTTGGACCGACATTGTGGCGTTGTTATACAAACACTTTAACACTTCGATATACCAATAGTCAACGGTATCGCTGGAGAAACTCAAGCACCGCTCACGTTTCGACCGAATTAAAGGCTTTCTCGTAATCCACAAACGCTAGACATAGTGGCAAGTTATACTCTTTCGGTATTCTGTATGACTTGCCGCAGCGTATTTATGCGGTCTACGGTACTATAAGCCTTTTTGGAACCCGGCTTGTTCAGGTGGCTGGAAGTCATCGAGCCTGCGTTCGAGACGATACTTGCGACATAATTAGAGTTAGAGTAACCGTTTCGGTATCAGAAATTTCATTTATAGGCGTCAGTTCCTTTGTAGGCGATGGTTCCAATATTGGCGATGTGCCTACAGAAAGTGACGGGTTGAACGGCGACACTACTTTCTTTACCTAGATTTTACATCGCATCATCATCGCATCGCTCTAGATCAATAGCTCGCCTTTTTTCTCCTCTCTGTGTATTTGTATTTTTATTTTTATGTGCAATAAAGAGTTTACATACATACAAACATGATTCCGTACTGTGTGATGTTTCTACATTTGCAGAAGATATGACTGGGGCATTAGTTTATTATATTATCCTCGTAAAACGTACACCGACCAGATCGGCGGCATATTGAAGAGAGGCTATATAGGTTAGAAGTACCCGAAAGCGTCGAGCATGTATGAGGAGTGATGAATGTGGATGAAGCGAGAGAACTATGTCAGAATAGAAGCGTATGGCGCTCTATTGTCTCTGCCTACCATACAGGGAATAAAGCGTCACGTATATGTATGTATGTATGATATTTTATTCCATAAAAATAAATAGAAAATAAAATTTGAGACGTAAACGGTGTTAACTTAAATGAGTTCCGTAGAAGAAGGTGACATATGCACAAGTGAAGTCGACAACGCGTGTCTGTTCCGGCGTAAATGGTTACAAGTGCTCTTACAACTCTGAAATTCTATCTAGTTTCCATCGATTAATGGTACATAACTATATACATCGTGCTTATTAAAACTTTTTCTGATCGTGAAAACTATATAAAACTTTTATTGCTAAGATCATAATACGTTACGAATGTTTTTTTTCCGGTTTATATTGATTTACTATAAATAAAGTTCTAAGAGGTAATATGCTACCTTTTACTCCGGAATCTAACGGCAGAAGCACTTAAACCGTAACAACATAAAAACACACTCACTATTATTTTTTAAATAGAAGAAATAGCTAATTACGTCTTTCTCAACCATGATGACTATCCTCTTTTGGACCATTTGTAATTAAATCATTAATTTCACTTGTATTTCGTTGCTTCGTTGGTCTAGTGCCAAGTTTATAAGTCATCTCGAGCGACGATTCGTTTTATTAGGGGTTAAATTCATACCCCACAAAATTAACATAAAATTATAAAGAAACCCACACCAAAGAAAACGTGCCAAAATAACATAAAGTAATAAAGCGTGTCATCTCCCGCGAAGACCGGTGACGACTGACGATAGAACCCCGCACGCGCCACTCCGCGGGGCGAGGCGACCGGCGTGTAAAGTTCTATCGAGATGTATAACTTTCTACGTCGAGCTCATATCACATGGAACTTTTTTAGGGGTTGAAATCTCAAAAAGTACTTGGATTTGAGAAATAATTTATATACAGAAATGAAGCTGGAGAATAGCTTAATAAAACAAAACAATAAAATCAATTTAGTCATTTATTATCATAGAACCTTTTTTCGTCGCATGGGACGAATTTTATTGTTTCATTACTAAGATTATAAGGTATCTTTAACTCTCAAAAATTTTGACTTAGTGTGAATGAACTACAAAATATTGTTCAATATTTATCTCACTCTTAAACATCGTTTAGTTGTAATAGTAGTCTGCCGTCAGGAACAATTATGTCGTCCCAATAGAATTTCATTTTAAAGTTTTTTTGCGTTAGATGATTGCGCTAACGGCAGGCCAGGTAGGATAAAGTTACAAAGGCATTAGCTTCACACTGATTCGTAAGGCGTCCCAATCGTAAACAAAAAATTGTCGGTATATAAAAGGCAGTGAGTGAAAAGAGTAATTTTCTCCTCCATAAAAACAGTTACGCAGTTATTTATGGTGATACCGCAATCTATACAAGGGATTTCGCTCGGGGCAGAGTATTAACGATTATCCGGGTTTTTCTTACAAAGAAATATTACTTTGACAAATAAATTCCGTGTATTTCTTTTCACGCTCAACGGAACCTTAGTAGGTATCGTTCTCGACGCTAATATGAAATAATATTTTCTACTCAATTACATTTTCTTTCTCAAGTCGACGTTTCTCTCCGTGTTTGAGCTCAAGGGACCCACAATAGTAGACGGGAACTGCAGAATAAAACAACGGAAGATTCTTTTGTTGTTTTGGATAATATGGTTATGAAGTATTATCTAACCGCTCGATAAAACGAATTATACCAAGGTATATGATTGTATTTTCTATGAGTTTATATTCTTAAATAAATTTATTTGTCCATTATACCAATTATATCTTTATTTTCAAGTAGTATTTTATTAAAAACCTAATTTTAATAAAACTAGTGTTTTTCAATTTATTGTTTTACCAGTTTCTCTAAATAGATGATGAATGCAATCCCTTTTTTAGGGTTCCGTAGCCAAATGGCAAAAAACGGAACCCTTATGGATTCGTCATGTCTGTCTGTCTGTCTGTCCGTTCGTTTGTCACAGCCACTTTTTTCCGAAACTATAAGAGCTATACTGTTGAAACTTGGTAAGTAGATATATTCTGTGAACCGCATTAAGATTTTCACACAAAAATAGAAAAAAAAAACAATAAATTTTGGGGTTTCCCATACTGGAACTGAAACTCTAAATTTTTTTTTTCATCAAACCCAGTCATTGCACTGAAACACACATTGCAAACTTCCACCGAAAATTGGTTTGAACGAGATCTAGTAAGTAGTTTTTTTTTTTCGTATAAATCGTAAAGTAAAGGAAACTTTTATATTATGTTACTTGCTGCTACGAACCCTTCATAGGCGAGTCCCACTCGCACTTGGCCGCTTTTTGTTACTTAATTGCTATGGGTCCACATGAGCTATATTTACAAATCGATCCAACATCTAAAGAGGACGAGAAGACGAAAGTTAACTTTTTTGAACTTTTATAGAGTCATGTCATTTCGATAGCAAATAACGATGAAGGGACGTCGATATGAATATACAGTAGGTTCCGCTAACGTATGCTAACTGCTGCGACAGTACGTCATCTGACTTCGAACGATTTCATAAGGAAGTTACAAGCCTGTCCCTGAACGCGAATAAACGTTGGCACTTTTACAAATGCAATAAAACAATATGTTTTAAATCGTCGCAGGAGCAAAAAGAAGCCACGGAGCTGAAAAGCGTCGACGACGTGACGTTATCGCGCGTCTCGCAGCCACAAGTTATAAGGGGCAGTATTGAAACACGAACTGCTTTAATCCATCTACTAAAAAGGAAACATAGTCAAGCAAAGAAAAGTCCTTGAGTGGGTACCGTGAATCGGAAGACGAAATGTTGGCAGGCCTTCCACTAGATGGACTGACGACATTGTGAGAGTTGTGGACAACCGGTGGACGCAAGTGCCTAATTGTCATTGTGGCGTTCTACGGGGGAGGCTTTTATTCAGCAGTGGACCTCTTCCGGCTGATGTTGATGGCGACTAAAAATACTTTAATTGAATCAGGCGTTACTTTGCGGAGGTCCATATCAATGAACTAAAAGAACACGCATAAACACACACACGCATACACATATATTTTGCATAAACTTAGCTATCTTAGGATAGGTCGCAGGTGAGCAAAGAAATTATTTTAGTTCATTGACTAAAAATAGTTAATAGTTTAGTACAATGACTAAAAATAGTGAAGTCTCAAAAAAATTAAACAAAACTCATCATTGTAGGTATTCGTCGTGGCATCATATTTTCCTCTGTAAAGCACCGGGCTCCTCTCAGAATGAGAGAACTTGGGCCACAGTTCTTACGTGGCCCAGTACAGATTGGGAACTTCTCAAACATTGATTTTCATCTTCGCAGATTTGTGCACTGTGGTTTCCTCGCGATATTCTTCTTCACCATGAAGTTCATGATAAAAATTCAAATGTAATTTCACACATGATTTCCGAAAAACTCAGAAATGCGAGCCCAGGCTTGAACCCACGGCCCACTTAATTAACAAATACCCGTCGGGGATCGAACTCGGAAACTTCAAGCTTCGTAGTCAGGTTTTCTAATCACTTGACAATCCGGTCGGTATATGTAGTGGTGGCTCTTTCATTTCATATTATATTGTATTGGCTAAGTTTATGTTCTGAAGGTTTATTTGAACTGTGCGCCGCGCGTAGCGCGCTCGCGCACCCGCGAACACGCGTGATTTGCATGCAGATTGCTTAAGATACATGTGCAGATACCCTGAAAATTTCCGTCAGCTTTCTTTTTTGTAAGAGAATTGCAGTAATTAAATCTCCCTGTACCATGCCCTATTTACGAGTAGTTGATTATTTCATACCTAGGTCTGTACTTAATATTCGTATTCAATCTAAACTATTTAGGGTGAAGCCAGACGAGCGTAATTTTTTGAGTTGTGAGTCGCGTATTTTCGGTCGCGTAATTTTGGTTTTCTTATAATTATGTACAACTCATTTTGAGACACCGTGTGGCACAAACTGAACTGTTGTATATAACCGAATCAGGGATGTGTATATAATCGATTATGGAAATAATCCAATAAAATCGTTTTTTTAAAGTAAAAATCGAATTTCAAACGCGATTTTATTATTACATTAATCGATTAATAATCGATTTTTTATAATCAATCATATGTTATATATTTTTCATCTGCCACCCTCCGACATTAAGTATGTATGTATGTATGTATGTAAACTCTTTATTGTACAAAATAAGTGAACAAACACAATTGACAAACAATGTGATATATGATTATGTACAAAAGCGAACTTAAGTCAGGGGCCTACCATGATCTTTTTATAAACGATCCAAACGCAGAGCAGTTCAATTTAGGCACCTAAACTGAATCGTCGAAATTGGGACCACGACGTTTATTTCTCAGAGCTGAGTCTCAATGGTTTACAAGTGAATGAAAGACCGATATTGTCTCTGGTCCGAAACTGAAACGCTAAGTCGCGAAAGGGATGCCGCTATATGTAAACCAAATATTGTATACTAAAACCTCTTTATTTTGGAAAACCACAACTCTATGTCATTCCGTGTTCTTAGCAACCGTTGTGTTGATTACAAATAAAATGTTTACGCTGTCACTAATCCACGAGTCTCTTTTCTCACTGAAAAATTAGTTTTATCAATGAGGAGTTAAGAAGCACAATGTGACCCTATACCTATGAAAAGTTATAAAACTTGAATAAAAGTTTAAAAGTTCTTGAAATTTAAAAATATTCCAAGTAAAACACTTAAAATTCCAAAAGAATTGACAGAATGAGTAACTTATACTGAACCGCTAAATTTGACACTGAAGCGATTCAATTCCCATACAAGTTAAGCGTCATGGTACGAAAACCGCTTGAAGTGAGTGAATGAAAATGTCTGTATCGCTGTCGCTGAACCGTGCTTGAACTGAATCGCAAAAGTAACGTAGTGGTACGAAATAGCGATGCAGTTCAGTTTAGAGCCTAAACTGAATCGTATTAAGAGAGCGTGGTAGGGCCCCTGGTCTTTTATAACCCGGAGCGCGAACTATCAAAGAATACTATCTCCATGGAGATAATAATAACATTAACGCCATCTGTGCTTCTACGATGGCAGCCTTCTGTGCTTTTGAAACAGTTTACTTCATTAATTTAGCTAGTCAAACATTCACTATTGCGTTTATTTTGAAACTAGCTTTTGCCCGCGACTTCGTCCGCGTGGAATAGTAACTTTGGGAAGTATTTAATTTATTTAGGATACATTCTGCCAATAATAGCACATAGAAACTTCTACGGTTTACTGAAAATAACCATTTTTGTTCTTCCATCCATCCATGTTCTTTAGTAAAACATACATATTTTGCGGGTAGCCACATTTTAGCAAAACGACGTGTATTCTACCCTGCCAGCACAAAAGGACTAATTCTTCATAGTGAACTCTTGACACCTTAGGTACGTCCTTTATTGTAAGTTAGGAGGATATGATTATAATTAAGACGGCATTTTAGCTACACATAGTTCCGATAAATATACTTATAGTAAATTTGTTTGGAATTCCGTAAGAACTTTCATCCCCATATTTTCAAGTAAATAGGTCGTATTTGAAAAGCGCTGGAACAAATGTTTTTTAGGGTTCCGTTCTTCAAGAGGAAAACATTGAACTCTTATAGGATCACTTTGCTGTCCGTCCGTCCGTCTGTCTGTCAAGACCCTTTATGCGGACCCTTTAGCGGAGTATCGGTATCGAGTTGAAATGAAAACCCTAAACTCAGGTCAATAGTCCCGAAAGCTGTGAAAAAAACAAACTTCTAAGTCAAGGCAATCAAAAGCTACAGTCATTAAAAAGGTGTTTTCATACAAATCGCCTTAACAGAAAAAGTTATAGCGCACTGCCGGCTGTCCTAGATACTTGGAATTTTGCATAAAGGTAGCTCTATTATAGCACAGTAAATAAGAAAAAATCTGAAAATCATATTTTTGCATGATGATCTCACATTGCGTACATTTTTCTTATGAGCTTAAAAGGCTCTGCTATCACTGCATCATCCCCTCTGCTAACATCCCCTCGCAGTTAAAGTTTTCAAATGATGGCATTTAAAAAAAAAAAAAATTTTTTGTTACCTATTCATCATCATCAATCATCATCACCACAATCACCACCATCATCACCAATCATCATAATCAGCACCACTCATCACCATCACCATCAATCAGCTCCACAGCCTCCGCTCCGCTAAGCAGCGTCCGCTACGCTCTGCTCCACTGCCTCCGCTCCGCTGCCTCCTCTCCGCAGCCTCCGCTCCGCCAGCCTCCGCTCCGCCAGCCTCCGCTCCGCCAGCCTCCGCTCTGTCAGCCTCCGCTCCGCCAGCCTCCGCTCCGCTAGCCTCTGCTCCGCCAGCCTCCGCTCCGCTCAGCAGCATCAGCTCCGCTCCGCTACCTCGCCTCTACTTGACTGCCTCCGCTGCAGCCTGCACTGTCTCCGCTCCATCCGTTGCCTCCGCTCCACTCCGTTGCCTCGCTGCCTCCGCTCCGATGCCTCCGCTCCGCTCAGCAGCGTCAGCTCCGCTCCGCTACCTCCGCTCTACTTGACTGCCTCCGCTGCAGCCTGCATTGTCTCCGCTCCATCCGTTGCCTCCGCTCCACTCCGTTGCCTCGCTGCCTCCGCTCCGATGCCTCCGCTCCGTTGTCTCCGCTCCGCCAGCCTTCGCTCCGCCAGCCTCCGCTCCGCTCAGCAGCGTCAGCTCCACTCCGCTGCCTCCGCTCTACTTCACTGCCTCCGCTGTAGCCTGCATTGTCTCCGTTACCTCCCTGCCTACGCCCCGATCCAGTCCGGTCTGAACAAATATCTATGTACCTATCTCTTATCACGTGCCCAAATGCCAAGTTTCATAAAGAACCATCGATTTATCTTCGACAATGATGATCTTCCATATAAACTTTCATCCCCTATTTCACCCCCTCACAGGATGAATTTAAAAAAACGCACGAACAAATATCTATTTATCTCTTATCACGTGCCGAAATGGCAAGTTTAATAAAGATTCATAGATTTATCTTCGATACAGACAGACCTTCCATATAAACTTTCATCCCCTATTCCATCCCCTCACAGGTCGAAATTTCAAAAAAGCTCAACCAAATATCGACTTATTTCTTATTAACTGCCTAAATGCCAAGTTTCATGGTTTTATCTTCGACAGCGACGAACTTCTACCATATAAACTTTCATCCCCTATTTCAACCCCTTAAAGCCTCTTTTTCGCGATAAAAGATAGCCTATGTTCTTTCCCAAGATTCTATCTCTGTACCAAATTTCATCAAAATCGGTTCAGCGGTTTAGGCGTGAAAGCGTAACAGACAGACTGACAGACAGACAGTTACTTTCGCATTTAAGTATAATATTAGTATGGATTAATTGCCTAAATGCCAAGTTTCATGGTTTTATCTTCGACAGCGACGAACTTCCACCTTATAAACTTTCATCCCCTATTTCAACCCCTTAAAGCCTCTTTTTCGCGATAAAAGATAGCCTATGTTCTTTCCCAAGGTCTATTCTATCTCTGTACCAAATTTCATCAAAATCGGTTCAGCGGTTTAGGCGTGAAAGCGTAACAGACAGACAGACAGACAGACAGACAGACAGACAGACAGACAGACAGACAGACAGACAGACAGAGTTACTTTCGCATTTATAATATTAGTATGGATTAGTATGGATTAATAAAAAAAAAAACCGGGCAAGTGCGAATCGGACTCGCGCACCGAGGGTTCCGTACACATTTATAGGTATGGAAGTAAACGGGAATCGTGTCTTGAAGATATTTCTCGCTTTTCCGAGTGATTTAATACATCCAGTGTATGCAGAGCCCTACTCTTAAGCAAAATGTAAGCAGTGTGGGGTCAAATTTTATTGGTAATTGATATTTACAGACAGACATAAAAAAATCAAGGTTTTTTCAGACTTTTTTAGTTGGTTGTGTTATAATAGCTACCTTCATACTAAATTTCAAGATTCTGAGTTCACGGGAAGTACCCTGTAGGTTTTGATTCCCTTGCGCGAGTTTCGAAAATTTGCTTAAATGTGCAGCATGAACGGCTGCATCTTTTGATTGCGTTGGCTTAGGAGTTTAATATTTTTCACAGCTCTAAGGGACAGTAACCCCAGTATTTGATATAAATTTCAGCTTGATACCTAAACGCGTTCCGAGAAAAAGGGTCTTGACAGACAGACAGACGGACAAAAAGTGATCCTATAAGGGTTCCGTTTATTTCTTTTGAGGTACCCTTAAAATTAGGAAAAAAACGATAAATATAACAAAATCGATTATTTTTTTTAAGAAAAATCGATTATTCACTAATCGAGTTTTCATGCTTACAAAACCATCGATAATTAAAAATCGATTTCTTATGTAGAATGTCATCCCTAAACCGAATGCAGCAAAAATTACGCGCCTCACGACTTGAAAATTACGCTCGTAGGTGTCTAACACGTTTAACACTGTTGTCATTAACTGTACCCGAGACTGGGTTTTTGAGGCACTTTTCAGCTCTCGTAGTGATTTCTCATACTTTTAGAACTATACCTATAGTGAAATTCAATATAGATTTTATGCAACTTATCGTGTCATCTAAAAGTTATATTTTACATTAAATTTAAACGCCAAAATAAAAATTTATATTGAAAGTCTACACCTCCTTTTGAGTAGGTACCTCAATTATTTTTTTTTCTTATTATTTTTGTTTGCTACGTTATTGTATCGATGTATGTACAAATTATACAATTTAAACGTTAGCCATTTCTCGCGACTACCATTAATATAATACCCGCGCAAACCATTATTTCTGGCAGTCGAAGTTAGTTTTGAATTTTAATAAATTCCCATAAAGGTAACGGCGCCTATTACCGGGGGTATCGAAATCGACGGCCATCACCGCGGCAATTTAAAATACGCATTTTATAATCAAACCGATAGATTTCTTAAAAAATATATTTTACACGATAAAAGCTTATTTAGTCGACTCACGGATCTATGAGCGCTAGGGTATGTGAATGAATGAAAGATCTCCCAATTCGTGATTTTCCGAAATGTCACCGACGAAAGAGAAATTGCCATACTAACGCGTGACCCCACATACAAGCAGAGTCGAATCTTATTTAGTGTTTTACAAATAGTTTATGGCAATTGAACTAATGTTATGGTTTTAAAATGGCTTTTTTTAGTTTTTTGTACGAGTTCTGAATACTTTTTGTATATTTTTTGGCCCGGAAAATACGATTAAAATGGAAAATAAAATACAGCGGCGATGGGCGCCATTTTTAACTGTTGATTGTAATACCGCGGTATACCACGGTAATAGTTAAAGTGGTGATTTTGGTTCTTCATGCTTTATTTTTTGGTATAAATTATCGTTTATATAATTTGTTACAGTTATTCCAATCATGATCTATTCACGCTTTTGAAAAACTATTTCCGTGGTATGAAAAGTATTAACAAACTCTTAATTTTTAAAAAAACTTCAATACTGAATTAGTAGTTTCTATAGAAACCGTTATTTTGGCAAGTTGTTTAAATATTGCGATTAAATTTTATATTTACTTACCAGTTATGTAATTTTCGTTAAATGCCAAGGATATAATAAGTATTTTTGATTTGTAATGCAAACACAACTCTATCCTATTGTTTGTATGGGTCGGAATTAGATTTTACAATACTCCAAATTAAGCCAATTAACGATGGTATGATCGCATAACCCTCGGTAATAGAATGTATGGGAATCTATTACCGACCCATTCAATTGTCTTTGGGTCGGTAATAGGGTTCTTAAAGAAGTACCCATTACCGAGTGGCATTTTATTTTTCTGTTAAAATAATTCACATTTAGGGTACCGTAAGTGCAGTTTTTTTTGATAAAGTTGTGACTTTTTACTCAGCATGCATACATCAAACTATGACTGTGGCATAAGCATAAAAAAAATACAGTAAGCTGGATACACTATTCGAATCATACTTTAGTTTTTTTATTTAGTTTTCTCAAAAAAAATTGGTGTGCAATATATACAGAACCAAAGCCATTACCTTTTTTAATCCCTCGGTATAAGTTCCAAATTATGAGTCGGGTTCCTTTTTACCGATGGTAGAAAATGGCTGTTTTTTATGCCCTCGGTAAACAGAAGCTCAATTCGCAGTAATAGAATCACAGCCTGTCCATTACCACGGTAATAGAATATTTGGGTATTTTATTTCAATAATTATTATATCAAATACTAATAACTAAAACAAGCCCAAAAAGTTACGACACTGAAAGTTCAATAAAGCTCTTAAATAAAAATATTCTCGTTGTTAAGGAGCTTTGACCACCCTTAATTTTGGACTCATTTGAAAACTTCCTTAAGTACACGGTAATAGGCGCCGTTACCTTACTACAATGTGGTTTCAATCTGCGCAATATCAGATCTCCCGTGAATTTGAAGTTTTTTAGACTTAGCAATTGTTGGCAGCA
>NC_133477.1:9716546-9741880 GCF_025370935.1 Choristoneura fumiferana
ATATTGTATAATACAAAATAACTGTGATACCTACAGTGATTTGGGTGGACAAAAGGCTGTGAATTCATTTTTGGTCATTCAAATTAATAAGGTAAGTAAAATTTATTCAAAAGTGTGTTTTATTTTGGTAATGTCAGTTTGTTTGCTTCATGTTTAGTCCTCAGATTAAATAAAAAAGTAAAGATGGAGAGCGGTAAACAGCCAAGTGAGGCCTGTTTTATAAACATGTGTTCGTAGGCCAGTGTTGCCATAATAATTCCAGTACCCCGCAACTACAAAAATATCGTTATCGTTGTCGTTAATAACGTTTTTATTTATTGCTTTAAATTCATAAACCAGCCTAAAACAACTACATTAAAATACGTTAGTAAACGTTTTCAGGAAACAAATAACTTTACGTTGCGTGTCACGTTAATACCGTTACTACAATAAAAAACGTTGATGAACTTTTACAAGAACCAAATAACTTTACGTTACGTGTCACGTTCTCAAGTTTTAAGCCATAGAAAGAATAGAATTTAAAAATTAAAAATAAAAGATTGTATTACCTATGCGACTTTTACCCAATAATAGGGTAACTAGAATTATTATAATGGCAACACTGGTATTGACGTTTTGTGTTCAAAGCAAAATTCAAACAAAATTATTTTGATTTTTAATGAAAATATTGGTTTTCGAGTTTACTAGCGTGTGAAAAGTGATTCCATCCTGCTTTTCATTTTTGGATCGATAGTTTTTACATCCTTTCACGACACAATTTGGCATTATTAGTTATATTTGTCGAAGTTTAAGATACGTCATGCTCCACGGGAATGCGTTGCTAAGTGATAAGGTTTTGGTGTAGTTTGGTTGCAAGTGTGTGCGTGCCACTGTGTAAGCACACGGATTGGTGTAGTTTGAACGGCCTCACTCGGCTGTTCACCGCTCTCCATCTTTACTTTTTTATTTAATCTGAGGTTTAGTCGTACTTTTATTGTAAAACGAAAAAATAAAGCTACTTTAATGGTTTCTTTAAGTAATAGTAAACATATATAATTGTTCTTGTATCGCTAGTAACAAATTAAATATCGTTTTCAAATCAAAATACGTAATATTTTGACGACCGGTTTTGTGTGTATTACTCAATATAAAATTACCACTATTAGCCAGGCCACTATTAGCGCTGCGATAGATTTCATTACCCCCACCTAGTACCTACCTACTTCGCACCCAGCCAATAACGGATTATTTAAATAGTTCTGTAAAATGATCTAGATTTCATACACATTTCAAAGAGAGTTTTTACTAATAAAAAATAACTACCTACACAAAGAGATTTATCCGAACTTTATAATAACATATAAAATAGAATAGTACATTTCCTTTTAGATTTTCATTACTGTGATATTATTAAGTATATCCCACAGCATTATACATATTTTTTATTAAAACGCATCATATAAACAAGAGCTATCAACACTTGACTTTACACTTCCATCGACCTAACGTAACAATTTATAGCTTTACTAAACAAAACAACCCCTTGTCCTTGTAGTTCAAACATTGACGTATCTAAGAGAACAAGTTGTGAATAAGAACCCTCCACCCCGCAGCCATAATAGGCAACTTGGAACTTGTACGTCAAATACTTGTATAATGGCTGGTGGAGCTGTTATAGTTGGTTCACATTCTTTGGTTTGTCGCTGAGATTTATAGTTTGTGCCATAGATGAAAGCCTAGGAGTAAAACAGAGGAGCGGTTAGGAAATTACTGCCTACAGACTACAATGTTCAATGATAGCTCAGTTTTACAGTATGTAAATGTTAGTTGCTTATATGAAAAGCAAATAAACATTTAGTACCTATTCAGAACTAAGAATCATCTACAGCGCAGTAGAATATATTTACGCAAGAAAATTAAAGCAAGTACCTACTGAGGAGAGTAGCACTGCAGGGGATATTGTGGTTGAACAGGGTCGGTACAGTTCCATAGACTAACGCAGCATTGGCACATTAAAGCTTGATCTAGATAGGCAGTTGCACTGTAGATAGTCCCACAGGCTGTCCTAGCCGTATTGTACCGAGTGTCTGGGATAGCTTGAGACTTTGTACAATGTGTTAAGCTCCGTGGCAAATTACGTCAAATAACGTTGTTCACGAGCCCTTAACGAGGGGCGATGTCTAAATACCAACTGATATATATTGTTAAACACCTAGTTTAATTATAGGCGAAAACAACAAAGTTGTACCGACGCTGTGAATGATTTATATTGGTCGGGTTAAACCACAGGGAACGATAATGTGGCATGTTAACTTATCCCAATGGATGTCGACGTGAAGTTTAAGGTACGCTGCCTAATAGTGATAATAATTATAGGCATAATTTCCAAATTCGCTTAGTGGTTGGAGTGATTTAATGCAATGAAAACTAATGTCAACTTACAGTTTAAATCCTTACGCTGAGATAAAAGAAAACTCCACGAACACTAACAATACCTGTGTATATGTAATAATAATAATGTGCTCAGCATTCTGCACATTTCGATGTTATCGTTTTTATCTGCAAAGATGCGGAGTAGAACATATTCGTAGCGATTTTTCCGGGCTTAAACACGTTGAGGTTTAGTCATAATTCTTTTTATCTACCACAATGTCTAAAAACTTTATCGCATACTGTACGCGAAAAAAAGTCTTATTTTTCTATCGTGTAGCAAAATTTCAGGAGCAAAATAACTTAACTCCCAACGATGACGATAACAGGACGTTGGTGTTTCACACACTCGGGGAGGATGTGTGATTTATTGCAAATATTATACTTATACGGGACCCTTTGGGGATTTATTGTTTGAAATGTGTTTGGTTTTGTTCGAGAAGTCAGCAAAACTCTTATTTCATTCATCGAACCTTTTTCCCATTTTCAATAGATGAACCCTATTGGAATAGATATCATACTCGTAAAAGTGTAATTAATTAGGAAAAGCAATAAGTTAAGTGTGGAGGAATTCAATGAACTTTTTGTAAGTACCTAACAAAACTTACCCGAATAAACTTCTTCATTAAGCAAAGTAATTTCCGTAGCTATATCCACTTTGTCACATAATGCTCATATATAGTATGGGACCTAAGACATGCCATGTCCCGTCTGGGAATTCAATCTGGCGGGCAGCTATTCAGAATTCCAGTTCATAATATAATAGAACCTACCTGTGACAATAAAAAAATCTCAGTAAAATAAAACATTTAGGGCCTATATACACTATTACATACGTCATATTTTTGACGAGTAGACGACGCGTATTTACAGCGACATTAGTTTACCAAAACAAAAAGTGACTGAATTTCGTTTGAAGCGCATGTCTGCGCTTCGAAAGAATATACCATTTGCATAGTAGGGACTTCCATTTCTGCCGGTTAGAGGCGTTGCGAGTACACTGGACCATGGTGGACTCAGTAGCTTTTTTAATCAGGTCAGTCCAGCGAGTTGGTGATCGGCCGCGTGCCCTCCTGCCTTCCACCTGCCCCTGAACCACCAATCTCTCCATTGAGTTCTCATTTCGCTAAGAGGGCTGTCCTCGAAAGGGTCTGCGACCCACCGAACATCTCTCCATGTACCTCGTCTGCGCAACCACGACCACTCTGACAAGAGTGTCCGACTAAGAAGAAGAAGAAGAGTAGGGACTTATAGTTGCAATTTTGTGTCTAAAAAGAGGCGCTGAAAATGGCGTGGAATCAGTTCCTGCGCCGGTTACATAAGTCAGCCTTAGGCGTAAAGGATCCTAAGTATCTTAAACAAGCATTCCAGGCGAGTTCAAGCGATTTGAAAATACGGCTAAAGAAAATTTAGTAGCATTTTATTATCAGTGAGCCGGGCGATTCGTTCGGTTTAATAGCCAAGTAAAGTCGCGTTTTCACTAGAATAGCGAATGAAGGAATTTCTCCTGACTATTGTATTTTGTTCGTTTAGCCAATCACGGGATGAGGCTTTTGTGCAGGTCATGACCGAGGCTCTAGCTTTAGCATTCAAAGCCAGTTTTGACAACAACGGAATCGAACGATTAGGTTTTCTGTTTTAAAACCAAATCAAATCCAACTTGGATTATGTGAAAACTACGGAATGTGCTTTATAGGAGTTATTGCCGGACCAGTTCTTTGAAAATTTTAGTTGAATCAGTATTGTTTGAGATTTAACAATGGAAACGTTCTGAATAAAAATGTGCTCCCATACGCTGGGCTCGTCGTCGTCACGACTGTAATCGTTCACGCACGAACTGTGCGTCACACTTGCCCGAAGATGTTTAGTTGAATGCCAACTAATATGTATAATAAAGCTAAAATATTACAATTACGATATGGTGATGTAGTTTACGATCATTATTCATCGCCCGCACCATATAGTTTATGGTAATGAAGGAAGGCGGGTCTTCTGTAATACGGATCAAAGGTACTAGTTCGAATAAAATATTATGGCTTAAGTTAATGTTATAGTCTTCTTCCGCGTACCTTGATTTTACTGAAGCTCGATATTTCTCTCTCGTGATCATGGCGCATGCAACTGTGTCGAAATACGGAACTTCAGTAAAATCAAGGTACGCGGAACAAAACCAGAATTTAATTCATAAATTAGTAATGACCGCGATAGTCTGAAATATTGTATTATATTCTTCGAATTGGATTAATCTCAACTGAGCTTAAATCTGACTCCAGTAAAACATGCAAGGAATCATGTATATGAAAACGACTCATGTATATAGTTTAAATTCAACGCTATGTGGGTAATTTGGGCAAACGGTTAATATTACTGAAGTTAAAAATACAGTACAACGCCACAAAGCCAAATACTCAAATGGAAGATTGATATTGGACCCTTTTTCGAGGTTCTCTTTTTAATTAATCGCTTTTGTAAAACCCAAAACTTCAAAGCAAAAGGGTATCGGAGTATCTCGATACGCTTCAATGTATCAAAATGAAACAAGCATCGCTCAGATAATTTCGTTACTCTGCGTGTGATTGGCGTAAAAATGATACTCCACGGAAGACTTATATAAAGTAAAGGAAGCTTTTTTTATGTTTACCTAAGAAGGAATATTTTACCTTTCTAATACCTACTAAACAATGTTGCCTCAATATAGGTTACTACTTAACTACCTCAATTTAGTACCTCTTTTCAGGTTACTTGTTGTTTTGTTTTTGTAACCTGCCAACGATCCAATCTGTCGTTCTGATGGCATTCACAATTTTTAGTAAAAAGTATGAATCGTGATATAAAGTGATGGTAAATATATGATTGTAAAAACGCGGGCGTTAGACAATCAAGCCTCTAGTATGATATAGGTACCTATCTTAATCTACTTGAGACCTCGAACTCTGCTGAAACGTGGTATTAAAAAAAAACATAATATCTTAGTCCTCATAAAAAATATTTATTTTGTAGGTAGGTAACTGGCGAACACCGATTACTGCCAATACTGAACCCGGATATAATTTCTAATCTATTCTCCGTTAACACAGCCCTATTTCAAATTTTTTTTCGACTCTCGGAATATAAAATGTTAAATCAATTTATGAGGTTACATTTTTCCAGATAACAAAAGCTTATCTTCAATTTCGTTATGTAGAAAAAGCTAAACATTAAAATTGACGGTCTCTGAATATAAATTTAGATGTTTCGATTGCTAGAAATGATTACTTTTCTCCTTTGGGGGTCCAACGAGTGGCGAGTACGTGACACCGGAAGATTGTGATATTGTTATTCTAGCCGTGTTGAGGAGCTGTCTGGAATTACGAAAATTGTTTCGCGGATAAAATATATGCGTTTTATCAAAACCAACACGGAATTATTATGTCGGCGGATCCACTTTCGCCAAGTTGGTGGCTCCGTCTTGCGGTAAATTGAAATTGAATTGTATTTACTCTTGTTTATTCTTTTATATTTGTCAAATAAAGATCGCATTATTATGAGTAGATTACACAACGTTGTTCGTAATGACAGGGAATTTACCACACTTTCATTTATAACCAGAGAACGGACAAATGGGTGTCATTACTCGCAATAACGTGGACTTCTTAGTGATAATTGCTAAGACTTCAATGGGAATGGGATGATAAAAGAAAGATATCATACCTCTTTTCATTTCCTTCTTAAAAATACAATCATTTTTTTGACATTGAGATTAATAAGCTGACATTCATTAAATTTACTTTGTGATTCTTTCATTCTTTTGGTATATGTGTATCACGAAAGATATCATATAAGAAATAAAATAAAGCCATGGATTTTTTTGTCGCCTTTTGAATATCGTCAATTTTCCACCGATCTCATGGCGAAAATTGAAGTAAATAAAATACGACGTCGAAATAGTATGTTAAAATTGTTTGCTCCGGTAACTTCAGTAGATTGCGAACGGAGTTTTTCAGCTCATAAGTATATTTTGGATGTGAAAAGAATTAAACTTACCCCTGAAAACTTAGAAAAAATAATTTTTATTTACTTAATTTAATAAATCTACACAATAAGTCTGTATTTAATTTATTTATTAATATTTTACGAAGTATACAAATTAAATTACAGGTAAAAATAATTAATTGATCTTTGGAGTCATGTCTATATTATTGCCAACAATGACATCAATTTGTCCGATCTCTATTTATAACATAATATCATGTAATCTGATTTACTTTCATACGAAATGTAAGTGCTACAAGTAGGTACGAGGGACGCGCTGGCAAAGTCGTCCCATTTATTAAAATGTCTCATAGTGATGTACGAGGACTTTGCGTATTTTGTCTTCGCCTGGCTTAATGATAAAACATCGATGGCAGATGCGAGTTGTAGTAACTTTAGTCGAGAGAGATGTTTATTTTGCAAGCAGTAAATAAAACTCTTCTTTAACTTCTCGTTTTTAGGGTTTCATAGTCAAAATGGCAAAACCGGAACATTTCTTGTTTCATGACTGAACTTTGAATAAGGCGAACATAACAAGTATAAGTACGCTTATTATAGCTTCTATAACTGATGTCGCGTCTTTTGCACTTCTCCCACTGTCAATAAGTCTCGCACCTACGAAATGTAAGGTAATCTTCCGACTGCTGGGCACTTTCCCAATATTTGCTATCTTTATTGTATCAAGCAATATACTCGTACTCGTAGATAACAGTAGGGTGTTATCTATTGGGCAATGCATAACGAACACTGGGACATCTACCCTAATTCTAATTTAAACACATGATTTTGCTTAAATAGTGACACTAGCCACATGGCTGTGTTATTTATATAGTAATACATCTTAACATGCACATTATACACTTTTAAACTAGTTATCATTTTACGTGACATTTGATACAAGTCGCCGAAATCTTTCACTATCTCCAAGACTGCTCCATGTTTCGTTACAAAGTTCTACGTAAAGAAAATTGTAGGTACTATTTTAAATGCTATTATAACGGATAACTCACGTCTTAAACCGAGTTTAGCTCGACATGTTTCGGGCTATTTCGTAGCCCTTCCTCTCAGGAGCACGCGACTCGGCGGCTGCCGCAACACGCACACTACGAGCCACCACTCACCCGCTTGAGAGCGGTGGCGCGTAGTGTGCGTGTTGCGGCAGCCGCCGAGTCGCGTGCTCCTGAGAGGAAGGGCTACGAAATAGCCCGAAACATGTCGAGCTAAACTCGGTTTAAGACGTGAGTCATCCGTTATAATATCATTTAATATGAGTGAGTCTCACGGTAGTTTCATGTTCAAAATTGTAGGTACTATTTTTTTTTCATCATGTTTAAATTAGTAGCTAATAAGCCTCTACCTGTTTAAGTTTGAAAAAAGTACCTTTTACTAAAAGGGAACTTTAACTTAAATTCGCTCTGAAGTAAAGTAGCACATTCCAAGCTGTATTACTTTCACAGGAGGAACAGATTTGCTCCGAATGGGCTGGAGCAGTTAAAGCTTAAATTTGGCACACTCATGCGTTTATGTGACACAAACAGGAACTTATTTTTAACACCCGACGCAAAAAGAGGGGTATTATAAGTTAAACCGCTATGTGTATCTGTGTGTCTGTCTGTGGCACCGTAGCTCTTAAACTGGTGGACACCGATTTGAAGGCGGTTTTTTTTATTTGAAATCAGGTTTATACAGCTAAATATACTTCTTACTAGACTAAGACCGCGGTTACCTACTTTTTATGAGCTCCCGATATTTCAACACAATTGCGGACATTTATCATCATAAAACGTATTCTAATGTAATTAACTAACCAAATCATTTACGTTATTATAATTTTGTATGATATTTTGGGTGGAAAACCAGAAAAAAATGGTTTTCAAACTGTACCTACCTAGCGTGACCACATGTCAAATGAAAGATCTAAAATATAAAAGGCATTCGTATACTCATGGTCTTAAATAATCAGAATTATCATGGAATGTCAGAAGAAATCCTTAGTTAATAATACTAACATGAAAATTAACTGTAACAAACAAATTTCGTAGAATTCAAGACATCTTAAGCACCCCAGTATGTATGGTAAACTTGAGGTAGTCGTAACCGCAAAGTAAGGCACTTCTGTATCCTGCTTAAATAATTGCGAGCTTAAAGGGAAATTTTCAGTAAAACATGGCTAGGTACTGAAGTGTTCTGAGAATTAGAAAAGTTGACCAAGTTCAAGTTATTTTATAGGTAAGATTAGAATTTAGCCCGTGACTCCGTCTACGTTGAATTTGTTTATCGCTATCCCTTAGGGATAGGGAATTATACAATTTTCCAGAATAAAACTATCCTTTATCCTTCCTCGGGACTTAAACTGTATACCGAATATCTTCTAAATCGGTTTAGCGGTTTAGACGTGATAAGGTAAAAAAAACACTTACAAACTATCGCATTAAGATTGGTTTTTGGAGTCTTTTTGTATTTTTTATTTCAACTCCAAATTTTGATACTTTTACTGTCATCCCGTAAAATCCATATCGAAAATACAAACTAAAAACCAATCTTAATTTGATTGCTTAATAGCGACATCTCTTGTTCGGGTGAGCGGTTAGTTCCGATGGAGTGTTGAAAGTTTCTCGATGAGGGCTAAAAACATAGATGTCGCTAGTGTAGAGCTTAAGTGACTAAATAAGAAACGAACAAGCTGAGACATGTGGTGCATAGGAGAAATTTGTGTCTGTACTCCTGTCCAGTGGTAGTGTAGGGGTATAGCAAGCCGCACGGAATGCTAAGGACCTGGGTTCCATTCCCAGCGCCGGTCTCTTTTTGTGGTTTTTCTGTGCATCTATGTTTCAGTTTGTATTTTCAATAAACTTTCGCATTTATTTTATTAGTGGGATAAGTACTTTGCTTCCACCACATCTTTCAATGTCAAGGATATTTTGTATACCTACTGTTGGCAGGTTTTGCAAATATTTTTACTGTGTTGATTGATTGCTCGCATCCTTTATAGGATAGATATTGTTTATCTTATAGAAATTTAAGTAACGATAGACTATCAGTTTTATGTCCCATACATCTCACTCATGTGATAATCAAGTTTATGATTTATGCCTCACAGGTTTTTCATTTTAAGAAAAAAATCTAATTCCATAATTCGGAATAGTGTTTTACAAGTCACTGATCTTTATTAGAAATTAGAAAACTGTCTACAACTACTCACTATTTATTACAAAGATTTAGATTACTAAATCCGTACTAATATTATAAATGCGAGTGTGTGTATTTGTATGTTTGTGTGTTTGGCAAATTCTTATTCAGGAAAAATGCACAGTTTCCCGAGGGAGCAGTTCGCAATAACTGAATTCCACGCGGGCGAAGCCGCGGGCAAAAGCTAGTCTCTTAACAAAAAGCGCTCCAAAAAATTATATTTGTTGGTCCTTTGAATGAAAATAAAATTAGTTTTAAACGATATAACATAGGTAACCAATGACTATACATATATCTCTATAAAGCAGATTGCTTATTAAGTTCAAACACCTTGATTGCAAAATAGTTGATACTGTTCTAATAACATTCAAAGCCTTACTTTCTCACGATAGTTTGTAATATTAATTATCACCAATTTGATTCCGCTGATATTGGGTTCGAAACTATACGGGCTACGAAACTTAACGGAATGTCGCCAAACTACTGGAACTCAGTAATTTTGAGTTCTGAAACTGATATAGGTAGGTACAAAATATATATAGCTAAGTAACTATATTACCTAGTGGTAAACTCGTATCTATCAATAGATAAACATTTAATATTAAAGTCGTCATTTGACTAGGTTATTGTTGTATGTACAGGCAACGAAAATGGCAAACATTAAATTTTGATAAGTTATTACACATTGATTTATGTATAGCCACAAAGTTTAGTGACAGATACAACTTTTAAGCCTGGTTTAATTATTTATGCATTTATTTGAATTAATAATAAATGGTAACGTAAATTTAAGTGTTCAGTATAATTTGTGAAATGAAAAAACAAATTTTATTAGTTGAATTTATAACTGTCCAAAGTCGTGTTAACAATGTCTCAATGCAACAAATAGCCATAAAACGGATATTATCACGACGGCGGGGCACACCTTTTAGCAACAACATCCAACCGTCCAGTCCACCTTTATAATAAACTACTCAACTACGGCAGCACATGGCGACAATGTGCTAACTTGGAGTATAAATCAAACCCTTTAATGTTCGGGCACTATCGGTTACGTTCGGGTCAAGTAGGTAAAAGTGATTTACAGGGCCCATAAAGACAGCTACCAACTGGCTATATTCGCCTGTCAGCACCCCTTCAACACCCCTCACGAGGACCGTCGGGGTCGCGTGGACTTGTAATGAACCCGTGTATAACACGTAAAGTTTGCAGGGTTTGAAACCAATAACCTTCTCGTAAGTGGGTCATGGAGATACTGCATTGAGGCGCGCGTTGCATCCTTCCTGTAAGTATAATGTTTGCTGCGATAAACACGTTGCCACAATTTGTGTTGTTTTTAATAAAGTTTTAGAAATGAGCTCTAGGTTTTAGCTACGCTGACAAACAATAATAGAAAGGCGATGGTCTGGTCGTGTTCTTTCATAACACGATTACACAAAGAATAAAGTTTCTGTTTCAATTTATATTTATAGTTAAATAATTTTTGGTAGGGAATAGCCATAAACAAAGTAACGAAAAGTCCAGCCAAGTACAAACTGACTCATACACGAAGTTTTCCATACTAACTTAGAATATCAACATACTGCACTACTTAAGAGAAGTCTCTTCGTTCCATTCTCCATACAAACGTAGTCCCGGTCTCATTTGAAAAGTAGGCAACAGAAATAGATGAAATTTTGTAAGTATGGACTAGACGTAATTATCTATGCCTGTGGTTTTTCAGATTTTCATATATATGTGTAATATCAGAATTACAGGAGCTCAAAAGTCGACAAAAAAAAGATGTCAACTTTGCACGAGAATTACAGACTAATAAAGCATTTTTACAAAAATCTAAATAACCACAGGCATAGAAAATATAATGAATATCTTGATTGTAAAATATCATTGATTTTTGTGCTATACTTTTCGTATAATATGAGGACACAAAAACCCAAAATTCAACCGCCGAAATCTTGAAAAGCCTACAGCTTTCTCGATTTTCGAATTTCTTCGAATTTCGTGATCTGGCGGATTTCACGATCGGCCGCCGACATATATAAGTACTAGGTATCGAATAACCACGTTTAAATAGGGTAAATACTTGAATATATATATGTATTAACAGTGAACTTGAATACCTATATATATTTATTAATCAGCGTCGCGAAATCATCTTCAGGTCTTTTCACGACACATAGCTGAGTGGCGGCCATTTTGGCTGGTAGGAATAGGCATGCATGTGTATATAGGTCAGTGTTTCTGTTTATGTATCTATTTTATCAGCTAATATACCATTCTTATTCTTATTAAACGCCCAAGGATCAAAATAAACAATCGTATTTTTACAGATTGTCACGATCTCGGGCCCGACCGGGTATTGACCCTGGGACCTCAGCTTCGTAGTTAAGTTCTCTAACTACTCGGCAATCCAGTCATCTGATATCTATGTAGAAGTAAAAGAACTTAGATCAGAATAAAGAGGATGCTTACTGAGAAAAAATAAGAGATTTTTTAAACCAATTTTTGATGCATAACAAAACTGCATGCATCATTTTATTAGAAATCATAAATTATATGAAACGAATGTCTCATCTTGTTCAACTTTCTAGCGCAAAAAGCAATAAGAGTTGGTAAAGTTTTGTTTAAGGGTAAAGGTAATTCTCTGAGGGGCCGTTCAGTTAGTTTACTTAGTATTAGAGCAGTTTGTTTAGGCCAGCCTCGCCAACACTAGATATAACACAATATAAATATTTCAGCAACAAATCAAATTTCACCTCTTGCCTCAGTTACCAGTATTAAAGTGCTTTGTTAGGTTGGATAACAACCTGTAAATGTGTATGACAGTAAATTCGATGTGAAAATTCTTGCACGAATTATTTACTCAATTATTTATAATGAGAAATTAGAATAGAATTAATACGTTTTGAAATGTTATATTAGTGTAATTCTCTGAACTGAACTATATTGTGTTTCATGGAATTATTTCAAAGCAATAAATGACTGAATACTGAATACTAGATGCCAAAAGAACTAAATAATATAAGAAATAGCAAAGCAACGTAACCTAGAAGTGTAAGGTGTCTACCTATGGCCAAAAAGTCATAATTATTTTTCCAGCTCCTACTGCAACTAAATTAATTGCTCTAAAATACGTTGTGCTATATAACAGATAAGTAACTTTTTCTGGATAAGGAATTAAATCTATATGAATGAAGTATTTAGGCAAGTCAAGTTATTGCTGCCCCACACCCGTACAATACACAGCAATACACACCCGTAGCAATAGTTTGTAAGGACGTTCAAATTCAAATATTTCATCATTAGAAGACGATAAGACAACTTCCGTAAACTATTATCAATATAAGGCATAACTTTACCGTACTCGACTGTACAGTCAAGGGCATAAGTATAATTACGTTCCCAGAGCTTCAAATATATATGCACCTACTATATATTAGCCAAATATATCCGTGCAGCAATTTGATCAGAAATATATGCAGATTTATCGAGTCATTAAAATGTGTACATATTCGCTCATTTATATCTGTACAATGACAGACAAAAACATGTAGGCAAACAAGCAGCCATAAATATATATACATGTTTCTCATATAGTACATGGGAACAAAACAAGGGTCGGAAATATCTACACACGTATACTCGTATCATAAACATGTGAACATAACGGTTTTTGGTTTATTTAAAAAACAGCAATTTGCAAAGAGTTTTTTTTGTTTTTTTTTTAATCATAAGATTGTCTTTATTCAACAAAGTTGTGATGAAATTTTTATTTAAAAGTTTTTATTTCTTCTACTTGTGGCCAATTATTCAAAATATTTAGTTAATTGCGAGTAATAGTTTATATGCTAAAGGGACTTATGTGCTATAAGTCGTCGTTAGATTATAGTTACATTTAAGTTAAAATAAACGAAATATACGGAATTTAAGCACGGATCGGATGATATTTATATAATAAAATTAATGTTAGATTTTACGATCATTTTTATTTCTAATGTTCGTTAGAGAAATTTTATCCTGAATAATAATCGTCTCGATTAGTATAGTAAAAAGTAGCGAGTGTTTGTGTTTTTTAATTTTAGTTGGTTCGAGTCCTTGGCGAGGCAAGCGAGTTTTAGAAAATCTTTAAATGCAGTTTCGTTTCTTTTTAAAAATAAAGGAATGTTTCCTTTGAGTAAAATGAGCCAACAAAGGATTTAAGGTAGTTTCCCTCCAGGGCCCGACTTATTTTTCCACACAGTTTATTTGCAGCTCTGGGAACGTCCATATATTTATGCCCTTGACTGTACATTTCATTTCAGCCAAAAACCCGATGCTGCGGAATACCAAAATTATCAAACTTTTGCCCATTGGGGGTTTGAAAGTTAAATTTAACGTCTTGAAATGTAGTAATGTATTATTTATTGCTAAATGGAACGTTCAAATTTAGATTATTTTGTTTACAAGCCTTAAAGATTAGTTAGGAGTAGATTAGGGATAATTCAACTTTAAGTAAATATATTAGATTTCTCTGAATATTACGAAGCAAACAAAGATTGATTGAGACGTGTCAAAAAACTAAGAAAAACAACGATGAGTTTAAATATGTTTTTTAAAGAATTTCAGTATGTTTAATCTGTTAATTAAACCTTTGAATAGTTACCAAGGCCGTGGCTTATTTGATCTTCTGTGCAGCATAATGGCTAGAGAACCATTCATGAACAACATACCTCAATGAAGCCGACTTCGATGTATGACGCTCGCTAAAGTCCGTAAAACCGCAATACTCGTAATCCGCACCGCCACTTCATTAGCTAGTTTTAAGGCGTATAAAGTTTGTTATTATTTACACACAAAAATATTTACAATTAATATTTACTTTACAAAAACGAGCACAACCGCACCTATATACATATATTATTATTATTCCTCTTAATGGCGGCCTTAAGGCTTGGGCCAGTGTCAGTTACGATGCACCCATATATATCCGCTGAGAGTTTTTTTGAAGTGTGGCTGACTGCCGCCTTTTTTACGGTCAAAGGCGCGCGGCAAAGGACTTGCGCCAATCAGCAGCAAAGAGGATGAAAATTCAAAAAAATTGTTCGCCATCTAAAATACTTGCACATAATCTGTATTGTAATATTTCAGCTAACTACCCATTTTTACAAATAATTAATTTAAATAAAATAAACTAAAATACTGACCTGTACTAGTGCAAGCCAAAATGAATATAGCAGATTCTTAAGAAAAACATAGGTATTTTAATTTATATTCAAAGAAAGTTTCGATCATTTCATATCTGCATAAATTTCAAGGTAGAATATCATTTGTTTTCGCGGCGTATTCTCCGAACATTAGTACAGCTCATCTAAACGACTTAAGCTAAAATGTAAAATTAGAAGTTAGATTACAAAACATAACAATTTCATCCTTACTTGGACAGGCCGGAAAAATTACTTAAATAGCTCAGCTCGATTTAAATGACAAACTTTTATTAATTCCAAAAACCCACACTGGAACTTTGATTTGGATTGTGATAACGACGTAACGCAGGGTAATCAAACTTAAGATAGTATCGTAGTCTTTATTTTTCTCCCGGTAATCAAATTCAAAGACTGTTACGGCATGAATAATAGTAGATTGTTGCACCGAGCAGAAAGTTATTTATTACTGTACCGAGTGCCGATTTGAAGCCCGAGCTTCAGCGAGGGCTTTAAAAAGCACTAGTGCAATATAAATTACTTAATGCGAGGTGCATCTGCTTTTCTTTCAACTATTACAGGAATAGTAGACGAAAAGAAAAAGTCATGCTAAACAATTAATAGGAAAGAAATATCACTAGCACTCGATGATTCCATTTTTGTAAGTTTACATTCGCACTCTCAAAAAATGTCCACGGAAAATTCGCAAGGTTCGGGTGACACTCTTTCCCGGCCCGGATAATACCGGGATGGAAATATCGACCCTGTTTTTCGTGTAAAAATGTCGTCATAGAAGCTCACGTCAGTTTCTATGGGCGAATACACAAAAAACAGGGTCGGTACTTCCATGTCGGTATTATCCGGGCCGGGAAAGAGTGTCACCCACAAGGTTACCGGCAATTTTTTTTTTAATTTCTTACTTGTTTTTGGCAGAGATAGTAGCCAGTAGCAGATATTTTTACCTGCGATCTGTCAAATTTCGGATGGGCGCCAGGTTGGCCAACCAAACACAAAAAGTTTCTTTTAAATATACGGCTACTTACTGTTTTTGGTAGGATTGGTAGCAACAATTTTTTGTACGCAATCTGTCAAATTTCATAAGACCGTCAGTTTGAGCAACCTAACACTAGATTTTTTTACACTATGCAGGCTAATTTAATAGCAAAAATACTTGTGTTACCTCTATGGTGGTGCAATTAAAAAAATATAAAATAATGCAATAAAGGATTTTCATAATTTTTTTCTGCTCTAGAGGAGAAATGTCCCGCTTTGTGCTGGGTATTTAGTGCGGTTATGATGAAATTAAAGCATAGTTGGAAAAAAAATTTATCTCCTTTACTCTTGAAAACAACAGACACAGAAAGGGAAAAGCAAAATATTGACTCTGCCTTGATTTCAAGATACGTACCTACTTGAAAAATCATGGATGGACGTCATACTTAAATAATAGCCATTGCGAACGTTTTCTACAAGCACATCCCAAATTCCACCATTCAACTCCGTAGTCTGAAAGCGAAACGTTCATGTCTATTGAAATACCAAATTCAATTACCAAATACAAGGTTATCCGGTTAACAAAATCGGAATTTGTTAATGGGATGTAATAACCAATTAGGAAATTTTACTTACCCTGTATCCACGAATATCCCCAGGCACTTAAGTTGTACCCAACACATCCAAATGCTCACATGTGGCGAACTCACCAAGCAGAAACTTTGATAAACTCAAATTTAAATTTCAAATTGCTCCGAATAAATTTGCAATGTAATACCCTTTCTTGTCTTACAACTTTTTTTTACCTTTTATTTCTTTTGAGCTATCTGGGAGTGCTTTTTGGTCTCTCTGTGATGCTTCATTAACTTTCGTTAACTAGGTGATGGAACTTTTTACTTAAAGGATTTCCTTTCACTTTTAACATAGGCTCTAAATTGCGTTACAATTACAATATTATTATTATATTATTAAGTAATCAAGTTACTAAGTTCGCCCTTCATCCTGAGAACCTACTCTGGTAAGATACCAACTTTGAAATTATCATTCGATGAGAAATATTTTCTTATTTATTAATACTTAGACAACGCGAGAAAGTTCCTCTGAATTTTGGATAATTTCAACTGTTTTCTTAAAATTAAATTTAAATGAGTATTATTTAGAAATTGATACTCTAACCGTTCCTGAAATATATAGTAATAACCATCAGGATAATAAATGTATTCAGTATAAATGTTCACAAACTATCATTCAATTTTATCGGCTTTTGAAGTAACTCTGTGTTTATCTATTTCACCTACAAAACAATTGATAAAAGAAATAGAAATGTTGTTGTGTATAAATTTCCTTCCAAAGTTGTCACCAATTTTTTGCCTCTTCCGCTGTCAGTGAGCATGTGATTTTTCGTTTTATTTTCTTAAGTTTAAGTAGATTACGGTACTCACCAATGAAACTACAATACAAATATTCTTTATGAAACACTACAAATTATAGTCGTTCCAATCGTTTATTTAACTTTTGACAGACCACGCACGTGCAGTTTTACAATATTTTTTGGTACAATGTACTTCATGGACGGGCACCGCCTACTTAGTGGTGTGCTATTCGTTATGAATGACCATAGACTATAAAAACCGTTTGTAGTAAGTAAATCGATTTTATAACTAAAACATACATTTAAAATTATTGTGATTATATTTTATATCAAAATCATTTAAAAATAATAAATCATTAATATGCCTTTAGGCATTAAAAAGTTAAAACAACTAAAATGGGCACTAATACGATTTTTAATTATACCTACCACGGGCGTCTCGTTGTGTGAGTGACAACAAACTGGGGTCGCTGCCGCGTCCAGTTTTGCCGCTTCATTATTGTCAAAATTACTAAATTACCGTCGGAAGTGATAAAAATATTAACTTAACATAAATGGTTTATTTTAATATATTAAATAAAGTAACTTAAACACCTGTGAATGTTTATAAAACAATGCAAAATGTTGAGCAAAAATAAAATATGAATGTGTTAAATCGATTAAAACTTCTTCATCAATAAAATCGATTGTCAGTAATGCATCAGTGCATCACTATTTTTAATTAGTACTCGAGCTGTCAAAAGTTAAATAAACGATTGGAACAATTATAGTACAATGTGTTTACAAAAAGACAAAATGCAGGGTAAACAATAGACAACCTTATACAAATACCTCAAAGTAAGTGACAGAAATGAATATATTTACAGGAGAAACGAAAACAATAATAGGTACTTATACAATACATAATATCATATTACTATAAATGTATGCCCCTATATATTATCCTTTATAAACACCATATCTGCATCTGAGATTATTGCAAAAAGAGTAATCTGAAATATTCAAGTTAAGAATCTTGCAGCGTTGCTTACAGAACAGCGCTTTAATGAACTACACTACTAATTTACCCCGCTTTTTTTTTTATTTTTACCTATCTAAAGTTAAATCAGACATTTTCAAACAACTTCTTCAACTCAATATCTAATATCCAGTAAAGGGTCGTCCGATATACGTATCTAATACGTAGTAATACTAGTAATACAGAGGTAAACTAATGAAGTTATACCCTTAGCACAAGGTGAGTTTCTACCTTGAGGGACCCCAGATCAAATGAAACACGAAATTAATAGCACTTGATGATATTACTGAGGGTTCTGCATGAAATAACCAACCATTCGCTCCATTGCTAGCATCGCCAAAAATTATATTTGACGAATGAGAAGTCAGACGCGGCCATTTGTGTGCGGCCAGGTGTATATTAACATTTATGACAATTACTAGCCGTTACCAGCCACTCCGTCCGCGTAGAATTCGTTGGGAACTATACAATTTTCCGGGATAAAAACTATCCTATGTCCTTCTCCAGGACTCAATCTGTCTGTATACCGAATTTCATCTAAATCGGTTCAGTGGTTTAGACGTGATGAAGTAACAAACAAATAAATAAACAAACAGACTTACAAACTTTCGCATTTATAATATTAGTGGGATTTCTTACATTTGATATAGTTAGCTTTGACTGAAATGTGAACAGTACCTAATAGAGTAAGTACAATATTGTAGTTATAGAATATAGAATAAACTGTCATAGTCATGTAATTAATATTTAATTCTGTAATGAGTAAAATTTGGTTTCTTGAACTTGAGATTTCTATTACCTATTCATATAAAATGAAAAGATACGTAATATATCATTGGGTTGCGTTGACATGGAAGTTTGATTTTTTCAATGCTTTAAGGGGTAGCAGACTTAAGTATAATTACATATTAAATTCAGCTTTACACCCTACTTCATGAGGGAAATGGCAGGTGGTCACACCTGCACCACCAAGAGAGCAATTAGAGCAATTTATAATTTGAAGACGCGTGAATCGAACGGTTAGGATAAGGATACCCTAACTCTGCCGTCGCTTTGTGTTTTTGAAAAAGTCATGTATGTAAGGAAGAACATATGTGATTTTCCCACTAACGCCGATAAACCAAAGGCTACTAGAAACACAGGGAAGCTTAAAGTTCCATCTTATAGACTGGCTAAAACCAAAAAGTCGTTTCTGGGAAATATGCAATTTTTATAATAAAATTCCAACAAATATTATAAATGAAACAGATACAAAATTCAGATCTATTGAAAGAATATCTAAGGCGTATTATAAAGTTAATGATTATATCATGGACAGGGATAATTGGAAATAATTCTGATCCGCATTAGCGATCCCTCAAATAGCGAACCTACTGTGTTAAAAATAAAGTTGTTTTAAATACTTGTGATATATAGTATCATTTAATAATATTGTAAATCTGTTTAAAAAAATATACCTCGTTGAGTTTCTTGCCGGATTCTTCTCAACAGAGGTTTTTCCGAACCGATGGTAGTTTTTTTTTAAATGCATAAGTGCTTGTTTTAGCCTAAATTGAATAAAGATATTTTGACTTTGACATTAGTGATTCTATAAAGATTCCGTTTTTTTACCTTTTAAGGTACAGAACTTGACAAACGTTTCCATAAATAAATAATAAACCAATTCCATTACCTTTGACTCCTCAACATCATTGTAACGTGTACCTATTTTTAATGTTATTAATGCTAGGTATGCATGCAACGTGTTGAAAATCACTTATCGCAAATAAAGTCCCTCCTGGATTCTGTTCAACCTAATAAAAGCAAATAAAAGTATTAGCGACAAAAAGTCGTGGCTTAAATGTACTTTGAGGGTTCATAGCGAACTCTTTAGTACATTTACCCTGGAAATTCTCTAATAATGCTGAACGTTCACACTTTGATGCTAAATATGGCATCTGCTCTTTAAACATTAGAAATTCCTGTAAAATTTTACGTCCTCCTTAAATTTCTTGTCTAGAGGCAACAGGCTTTGAACTCAAATCCTAATTTAGTTTTTTTTTGTGTTTACTCAATAAGTATTTCATTTTTAAACAATTTCAAAAAACTGAAGTGTTATGCTCGGCTTAGTATAGGTTTTTAACGGAAATGTTGAAAAGCTACTATACCTCGACAGCTCGGTAGATCCCTGTCGCACTGAGCTTCTGCTGCCTAAAGGCATGCTGACTATAACCAGGGATCTACCGCGTGTGACAAACAAACTTGTTAAGGTACAGCCAAATATTTTTCTGTCATGAATTGACTTAAATGAGCAAATACTAAGTATTTCAGAAAAATAATATAAACGACAACATTGCTTGTTATTGTTACAATATTCTAGATCCACGCTTGCTGATTTAAATCAGAATACAAAACCTTCCTAGAATATTTAGTTCAAAAAAAAAGGGAAGCATAATGAGACCTTCGGCTTGTCTCTCCATAGAGGTGCACCATGGCCTTTGTGTCGCAAATTGAATCATGACGCAAAGTGCTATACAGACGATAGGTAGGTATAATAAATTAGGTCCTACCTCCCTTTTAGAGCTCCGTTCGTGACGTGCTCTTTGTAATATAATTCCATTTCTCTAATTATCGCTCGAAATTCCCTCGATTAGGTAGCAATATGGCACCTTTGTGTGTGTACCAAGTTATTTGACGAATAAAACAGCTAATTAATTTTGAAACATGATTTAATAAATATGTTTACTGTACTATAGAACCCTACTAAAAATGTGTTTAATGTCAATAATAACATCGCATTGCTTGAATACATAAATTATTTTAACAATTAGTGTGATATCGAACGTTCTGCGATAGGTCAAGAATACCTTGGTGTCGCTAACTGTTAACCAATACATAATCGTTACTGTCAAGGTAAGAATTTAAAATTTGTGAAAAATTAGATACTTACTTGAAACTGCTAAGTCAGTAATTCTAGTATCAAAATAGCTGTCCTAGAGCAAACTAAGTAACAAACAAAAAAGAAAGGCGATATAAATCAATTTATGCTGACATATCGAAGAACTTCACCAACACGCGAGAAATATTGCGATCCTTTAGCAGAAAGTAAAAGTTTTCCGGTAAGGTACCTAATATTGATTGATTGACCACAACTTGGCTTTATAACTGATTAATTGATGTAGTAATTCGACGTGAGGCTTCGTTTGGAATAATAATGAAAGCAAAATTTACTAATATCGTTCGTATTATGATGCAGATATAAATATTAGGGATTAATCGATGTTCATGCCAATATCGATTCTTCCTGTTCGCAATTCTGCACAATGTGAATTCCACACAATAGTATTTCACCACATTCGCCATTGTGCACAGTCATTATTTGTGTACAGTAGCGATTCTTCCTGTTCGCAATTCTGCACAATCTGAATTCCACACAATAGTATTTCACCACATTCGCCATTGTGCACAGTCGTTATTTGTGTACAGTAGCGATTCTTCCTGTTCTCAATTCTGCACAATCAGAATTCGACACAACACAACAGCACTTAATCACATTCTTTTTTTTGTCTTCGTTTTCAGTCGTTATATTCACACAATCGTGATTTTTAGGGCTTCGTACCTCAAAAGAAAAAACGAAACCCTTATACGATCACTCGTGTGTCTGTCTGTCCGTCTGTCACAGCCGATTTGCTCCGAAAGTACCTACTGGACCGATTGACTTGAAATGATAGCTTTGGACACTGCTAGCTATCTACCTAATGTATTAAGTTCTGCCAAATTTGTGCTGTTCTATGAATTCATCCGCGTGCCCGCTGTAAAATGTAGTATGTTTTCTATCTTAAAACATCCTTTAATCCTTAAATTTTACTTGAGTAATTACTTCCGAGATGGCTCAGTACATCTTCTATGCGATGCAGTACCCGACTTTCAGTATATCAACACGTGACGTCTGACCGCGGCCGCTAAAGTACGAAGGGTATATGGTTACTGCGTCTATTCCCGACACAGCTCCTAACTAACGTCGCTGTCTGAAGATAAAGACACGAACCCCAATATCGTCGGAACGGATTTATAGCTTGTCAAATGGCAAATTAATATATTAATTATCCTCAAATAAACTTTATACAAATTAATGTTTTAAAAAAGGGACAAGTAAAATGCGGACCCGCGTGGAGAAGGTTCCGAATGATACATAGGTGAGGTACATTTTTTAGAATTGGTCCTGTAATTAATAAATAAATAAAATATTTTATACGTTCATTTCAAAATGTTTTCGAAGACAAGATGTGAACGGGTAATATTTGTATGCCAATATTTAAATTTAGTTGGTTCAGTAGATACGAAACATTATTGCTGCGACAGACGGACATACACACGAGTGACCCTATAGGAGTTCCGTTTTGTAACTAAGATCTGCGGACTTCTAAAATAAATTCATATTAACCATTAAATTATTATTATTATTCGCTTACTAATTATGGTGTACAATAAAGAGTCATTGTATTGTATTAACATTGACTAAGATATAATTATCATGTTTGACCGGATTCATTTTTCTGTTCACAAATATCCCCAAAGTAGTAAAAAAGAAAGAAAAAGCATTTTCCAATCAGCTCTCTCAGTTTGAGAAGAGGCCTGTACCCTGCGGTCGTTCGCATATAGGCCGAATCGACGATGAAGTTCACAAATATAAAATTACTTTGCTGACTAGTTAAATATTACTTTCCCATAAAGAACCCGAAGCCATACCTAAACTGAGAAGATTATCGATTAAGAGTGTAGAGGTCGAAGAAAATATTAAGTTTTTAATCTTTATGAAAACTATCGGACTAAATCACGCGGAAAAAAGCGTAGACATTAATATTAATTTCAGTTCTGAAACGTCTTCAAGTCAGACGTTTTAACTTCATTTATTTATTACATCACTTACAGAACAATTATAATACCTACAGATTTAAACATATCATATCATAATCTTTGTCATTCGAAACATATTAGTACCAAAATAAAAAAAAATATCGTCACTACTTTTAAAAAAACTCGTAGCTCAAAATAGATAATTTTTCTGAGTGAACTTTATAGACATTACATCAAGGTTAAATTTTGTTGACATATTGATTTTAGATACGAGATTTTTTCAAAGGTGTGACGATATAAGAACCTAAGCTAAATTTCCAAGTGCTAGTCACTGGCCCAGTTAGTTTTCATCTTTAATTTTATACTATCATCAACACCTTCATTATTGTTAAGTATAACAATAATAATAATACTTAACAATAGTATTATGAATGTGCAAGGTCCGCCCGGATTACTACCACCACCTTGCTCGCTAATCCTGCCGTGAAGCAGCAGTGCTTGCACTGGCACTGTTGTGTTTCGGCGTGGAGAGTAAGACAGCCGGTAAATTTACTGGCACTGAGGTATATATCTTAGATCTCTAGGTTGGAAACGCATCTGCAATACCCCTGGTGTTGCAGATGTTTATGGGTGGTGGTGATCTCTTACCATCAGGAGACCCACTTGCTCGTTTGCCATCCAGTCGAATAAAAAAAAAACTAGGCCAGTGACTAATACACTAGCAGCCCTTAGAGCTGATGCGTGTATTGCACTTGTGTTGTTAGTTTTTGCTACTCAGACATAAAATTATTTTATACAATACCATGCCAATACCAATACCATTTTATATAATAATATTATTTTATATTATATTATTTACGCTATTCTAGTAGCGTAAACTTTGAAGAAAACCAATTTTCTAGGATCCAATCAAGGATACACACACAAAACTAAGCGTTGACTTATCAAAACTTACGAAGCCCTTTAGAACATACTTATTTATGTGTACATATTCCTGGGCGTTTTCAGATACAGTTGTTGAAACAACTAGTTTAACTAAATAGTTTTTCTCCTATTACAATCGAAAGTGCTCCTGATTCTGAGTAGGAAAACGAAATTTCATCCCAAATCTGTCAGTTCAACAACTTTTTCTGCAAATGCCCTCCTACTATTAAATCTTCTATTATGATTCATAATTTATGAACTAATTTTATTTGATGAACAAATATCGAAGCGCAAATCAAACATAGAACTTCTTACCTCCTGTGCACTTTAGTCCCCAGGTAAAACACTTGCCAGAGGGCACAGCTTGGGAGTATAATTCAACTGTTTATTTAGTCTAGTCACTTTTGTTTCCAATTAACACATTTAACACCTCCGTAAGCAGAAAGGCAGAGACCTAACTCAAATTTTGCAGTTGTTTAAAAAGAAAAAGTGACATAGCAAACAGGTAAGATATAAAGCGGTGAGCTCCAAAGTCACCTCTCTACCTCTAAGTATATTTTAAAGTTGAATTGTATCCACGAAGTTGCGAGGTGTAATTTGAAGTTCTTTCGTCGAGCAACGTAGATACCAGCGTAATTGCGTTTAAAAGTGAAACTTTTGCAACTATGAAAATTGTTGCCAGAATTGAGTTTAACTCCCATCGCCTACTTAAAGCTCCGAGTGTCGACTAACTCTCTATTAAATTTATGGCCATGGAATTGGAAAGCGGATCGCTCTAAGTGACCAACATAATCAGTTTTTGGAAGGTTTGTGCCAAAGCAAAATAGACATATTATATTGTGTCCATTAGAAGATACAGCATAGTATACAGAATGAACATTTTTAACATCACATGGAGAGAAAGTACGATAAATGCTGACGATAGAAAAATTAAACTAAATAAACGATTCAAATTTTAAACCGGCCAAGAGCGTGTCGGACACGCCCAAAATAGGGTTCCGTAGCCATTACGAAAAAATTAAGTAATATTTTTCAAAGGATTTCGTAGTTTAGGTATATTTTATACCCTAGGCTGCTATTTACTCATAAACTACTAATAATCCTCAAGCAAACTTAGCCGTTATAGTTTTTCTTGAAAGTTTGATATACTTGCTACCATCCTGAATTTTTTCAAATTTTTCCACCCACCGGTTTAGATTTTAGAGGGGGGGAGGACGCTCGATTTTAATGAAAATTTGTACTTTAAAGTTGAATATTTCGCAAACAAATCATTGAATCGAAAAATCGTGTAAGCAAACCCCTGTAATGGGTTTAAAAGATCAATCCAACAATACCCCACACTATAGGGTTGGATGAGAAAAAAAATCCCCCCCACTGTACGTCTATGGGAGGTACCCTAAAA
>NC_133477.1:9745370-9758786 GCF_025370935.1 Choristoneura fumiferana
TATTTATCTATCTATATAATTATATTATCCGTTGCTTAGAACCCATAACAACAAGCTTTGCTAAGCTTACTTGGGACTAGGTAATTGGTGTGAATTGTCCCGTGATATTATTTATTTATTTATTTATTACTTCTCACTTTTGATGTAAGTATCTATATAATAATATTCTGACTTTAAATAAATAATTTTAAAATAATAAAAAAATCCAAATGGGACCGTTAATAAATCATTCCTTTTTTCTTTCTTTCTTTCTTTCTTTCAAATTAGATTAATTTTTTTTAACTTATCATTAATCGTAAGTTAAGTAACACCTGCAATATTATCCTTTTGAAAATTACAGAAAATAACTTTAATTTTTAACTAGCTTTTGTGCCCGGCTTCGCTCACGCAGAATTGGTATGTAGCTTAAACCTTTTTTTGATCCCACACAGTAACCATACATTATTTCAGGATAAAAAGTAGCCTATATGTTAATCCACGGTAAAATATTACCTGTATGCCAAATTTCATGCAAATCCGTTCAGTAGTTTAAGTAAAGTAACAAACATCCACACATCCATCCATACAACTTCGCGTTTATAATATAGGTAAGTAAGATTACCTAAACCACATTAGTAAAATTAAGCGCCATACTTATTTGAGTTACGTATTACGTTCTGTTCATAAAATCAAATTATAATAATGTTAATAATAACTAATAGCTACCGGAATACCTGCCTGCCAATAGGTCCAAGTAAGTTTAGAATGCAAACTTACCTTCCCTTTTCGTATAGCGTGATCTAACGTACCTGCATTGCATCCTAACTTGTTGATAATAGACGGCGTTCAATACAAGTTCGTCAAGATTGAGTGAAGTTATGCTTCAATGAAACGTTATATAATTAAGTTTTCAGAAGTTCGACTTTAAGTCAAATCAGTCTTATAATCAAAGCCGGCAAATAAACTTTCCCCCTCACCCAAGTCGCCGGGCCAGCGACAACTATTACCCTCGGGACGATACATCTTACATTTTTCGCGATAAGTAGCCGTAGCTTTGTACAATACTGATTTATAGGGGCCTTAAAATATATGTTACGACTGATAAAAAACATCAGAGGTCGTAATATGTACTCGTGACAAGCGATTGTGAAATTGTTTTATGATGCGTGAGGCCAACAAATTTATCATTTCTGTTTTCGTTTAGAATTTCATTTCATTAAAATTTTCATTTGATGAACTTTTGTATGAAATGGAACAGTTAAAATAAAACGATTTTAGACGAAAATTTTATAACATTTTAACTGCTTCCACAGCAGCTAATGAAGTATTAAACACGGTATTTTCGAAACGTATTATACTGCTTTAATGGAGTAAACGTGTGCCTATGCCGAAGACAAATGAAGTCGTACTGGTAAATAAATTAAGCAAATAGCTCAGAATACAAGTTTACATGGAGATATATTTATGGTTTTGTGAGAGTAACACATTATTACTTCCTCTCACACTAGCAAGTCATTTAATCACTGTAACTGCGGCTAATGTGCCACATTATTTCGGACGAAGAAAGCCGGCGAAATATGGCCTACTTAACAGAGTTCTAAACCACTAGGCTTATTTTCTTCTTTTAGTTTAGGCAGTCGGGTTTTTTGGTTTTAAAATTAATGTTTTATTTTTCACTAGAGTTCCCAGAGTTGTGGTGTGGCCTGTCAAACAGTCTATTGCATCTCTCAGTTTTTCGGAATATATAACGCATTCCTAGATCGAGATTAACTGTCAAACTGACCATTCTAAGAACCTGACTATGAGCTTAAGGCCTCGGGTTCGATTCCCGGTCGGGGCATATATTTGTATGAATAATAAGAATGTTTGTTCTAAGAGTTTGGATGTTTATTATGTATTTTATTTAAGGGCTGACCAGAAATATATGACTACTAGCTTTTGCCCGCGACTTCGTCCGCGTGGAATAGTAACTTTGGAAAGTATTTAATTTATTTAGGGTACCTATTCTGCCAATAATAGCACATAGAAACTTCTACGGTACTGAAATAACCTATTTTAATACATTGCTTTATATCTAAACTTTTTGTTCTTCCATTCTTTGGTAAAACATAAGAATTCTACCCTGCCAACAAAAAAAGGACTAATTCCTTTATAGTGAGCTCTTGACATCTTACGTCCTGTATTGTAAGTTAGGAGGGTAGGATTATAATTAAGACGGCATTCTTACTAAGCATTGCTACACATATTTCCGATAAATATACTTATAGTAAATTTGTTTGGAATTCCTTACGAACTTTCATCCCATATTTTCAAGTAGGAGGTATGAAAAATGTCGAAATTGAAAAGAGCCGAACAAATATTTTTTTAGGGTTCCGTACCTCAAAAGAAAAAAAATGGAACTCTTATAGGATGACTTTGCTGTCCGTCCGTCCGTCTGTCTGTCAAGACCCTTTAATCCCGTAAACGGCGGAGTATTTCGACGGTCCCTACGTAAATCATCGAAAGTCAATTTTGCCACTTTTTAGTACAACGTTTTGAAGTTGGTTTATGGTATAATTCTGAAAATATAAATATTATATTGACTTTCAGTATCCATAAATACTAACAAAGTAAGCACGTATCTTGTGGCATTTTTATTTTGATGGAAATTATTTCAGTTTTCTGGAAATTTGAGTTTCGATAGCATACGCCGTGTTGAAGAGAATTGCATGTATCGAAACTGCCACTTTCGATTTTTTACACCGGAAATATTTTTAAAGGTCTTGTCGAAAATGGCAGTTTCGATTATTTACTTCGACAGTAGTACTGCGGTAGCTAACGTAACTGGTAGTGTCGATGATTTACGCCGCAAAAAATATCTCACTTTACCAGTTTCGATATATAAACGCACAGTTTTTGGAGACACTTTTTCACTTTTTAGTATGAGTACTTAAATAAAATCAGTATTGTTTTGTTAATTGAAACCTTTATTCGGAAAAACAAATTTCTTATTTCTAGAAATCAGACTTTTAAATCACTTTTATTATCACAGCTTTAATTATTAAGTCTTACCATTTTATGATCACTCCTTAAGCCTAGTGTAAATCAAAACAGTTCTCAACAAACTAAAGATGTAGTAATGAACATTATTATAAGAAAAATCGTAACGTACAACATAAATGTTTCCAAACGCTCTGTTACTAAACTAAAAAACTTGTTAAAAACACTTCAATGCACCGTATAATATCAACTAAGTACGAATTGTAGCTATACTTATGAAAAAAAAAATACCCTTTTGGCTCACTAACTTCAAACAAAATTAATCAGAATCGTCACTATTATCACCAATATTTGCACTGTAATTAATATTTTTAAAAAATGTATGATATTCTTTAGGTATCACGCCCGATTGACATAAAGAAATAAGATCTTTATATTTTGCATCTGTAATAGTCAGCGGGTTACCATATGCCATTTTCAGTTCAACGTCATCATTCATTATTTTCCCACGTCTTCTAGTAGTGATAACTGTGTTTAAGCAAAATTGCTCACCCTTTAAATCGTACTTAAAGAAAAGACAATTCGGTGCATCCTTTTCTACCCTGACCTCTTTGACTTTGTTCCACATTACATTAATATTTGTCGTATCTCTCTTCCAGTTGCGTTCGTCTAACAAGGGTTTATAATCAAAAACATCCTGTTGAGTTAGTTCAATTACATTGTAAGGTTTTCCTGTGGTTTTAGCCCACCTTACTAACGCATACCACTGGTCAGGAGTAAAAATCATTTTGCCTTTAGACTCTTTTTCAATGAGAGCGTGAACACTGTCACCCTCATTTTGTGTATGACCTCTCTCCAAAAACCTGTGCGTTATGTCAACATTATATTTTTTTGACAAGAACATATACGTCGAGTACACAACTCGATTTCTATTTTGCCCTGAGCAATTATCAGACCAAAATAGAAACCGTTTTGCCCCTTTATCTATAAGAGTTTTTATAAAGATGGACAGGCAACTGCTCACTTCATTTGCTCCCCTTTTAGCTGTGCATTCGGTCCACATATAGCAGAAACCCTCTTTGTTCGCTAAGTCAAAAATTGTAAAATTATAAATCGATAATTTTCGCTTATAATACAGCAGTCCAACATCACCATGTGGACAATTCAAGATTTTTTGAAAGTCAAATGTAGCACAAACAATTTCGGGTGAATTTTGAGCTACTATTTTGTCATCTGCTTTAAATTCTCTTGCATTTTTTTTATTTTCTATATGCTGAGACTGGGCACTTATTTGATCTTCAGTCGGGTTCGCTTCATTTGAAAATGCATGACATTTGTCGCAAATGTCTTTCTTTGGGACATAGAATCCAACGTTCATGTGCTCATTCACTATGTCAGTGTACTGACGTAATGTGAGAGCTTTACTGTCATAGTTTTGCAGCTGATCCCATTCTTTGTACAAGGAAAACATTTTTTTGAAGGATAACTTATTATCCAGATACAGTTTACTACTACTTTCTCGCGTATAGTGCGAAGGGACCGGTTGAAATGAAGATACGTGTTCACATACACTTTTTACCATTTCAGCGGTTATTACGACAAGATGGTTTGGGTGCTTACCTCTTTCATCAGGTAAAGTAATTCCTTCTCGGCTTAATTTTGCTTGGGCAGTGCGTACCATTTGATCCGTTATACACAAAGTATTCAAAAAAGTTCTGAGGCAGACTTGTACAGGATCATAAGGCAAGCATTGTTGATCAGAAACGTTACTGGGTAGAGATAGAGGTAAAAAATACTTTGTAGTATGTTGTCGCCGGGAAGAGCCCTCGGTAGTAACGCTTTTTTTTTGTTGTCTTTCGGTAAATTTGTTTATATATTCCCACTGCTGAGTATGGTCCCCTAATTTCCAAAAATTGGTTAATATTCTTTGCCGGGTGTCGGTATCAAATTTATCGTAACATTTTAATTTGCACGTAGAACGACAGACCGGCTTCAATTTTTTTTCTTCTTTAACTTTTCCTTTTCTTGTCATATACTCTTGACCAGAATTAAGTAGTAGTTTTCTTTTGGTATCCCTCCATTTATCTTCACATCTTTTTCTTTTTTTTCCTGGGTTTGCTTTGAATGTAGACCTTCTCTTTTGGTTTAATGAAGTGGTCGAGCTAGGCGAATCACACTCTGATACTGTTATAAGAGAGCTAACGCTAGCTATGGGCCCTGGACTACCAGTAGTAGGTGTAGATAGTTTCTCGGGTTCAGTGGGCATCGGTGTTAATGGAGAAACCGTACTTCTAATGTTGCTATTGTGCTCAGTTTGGCTTTGTATTGAGATGTCAAAGTCTTCTAATGGGGATGGCACAGGAGTATTTTCTGAGCTACTTAAAATAAATGACTCCTTATCACTGTTTATTGCAATTGGTGATTTTTCTACCGTCGCTTCCAGGAGAGAGAAATTTGGCGTAGCCAAGTTTCTGTCTGAAGATAGTTCTTCGTCAACTATTCCCTCGAGGGCGGCCCATTCTGCGTCTCCAAAGGTACAAGTGGCGGGTAGCGGAGAATCTGAAATAATATTTTATTGACATTAAAAATAGTACCTAATGATAGTTTTATATACTGATCAACACTACTATAAAGTTTCTATGTTCTAAGGCAATTAATATCAACATTTTAAGAAAAAATAAAAAGGAATTTAACTGTCAATTTATCGAAACTCAGAATAAAATTACGATAATATCAGCGTAAAACATCGAAAGTGGCAGTTTCGATATAAAATTAATTTTAAATTTCGAGGTAGAATATCGAATCTGCCAGTTTCGATACAAAGTTAACGGTATATTCCAACGTACAATATTGAAACTGGCAGTTTCGATACCAAGTCGACAGTAAATTCCAACGTACAATATTGAAACTGGCAGTTTCGATACCAAGTCAACAGTAAATTCCAACGTACAATGTTGAAACTGGGAGTTTCGATTATTTACGTCGGTAATACTATTAAATGTTCATAGCTCATAATTATTTTGTCAATAAAAACCTTAACTGCACAGTATTTCTATTTACAACCTAAAATACACATTCTTTTTAAAATATAATCACTAAAAATGTCCAAACTTACCAGCTTTAGGTTTTTCAGTATCGGTTTCTCGCTCGGCTGCACTGTCTTTTGTTACCAAACCAAGAATTTTTTTAGATCTCGACGCATTAAATCTGGTGTACCTCATTATTACGTGTTTTAAAAACAAAAAACATAATAAAATTGTAACAGTTGTTAGCTCATTGGTCGCTTGTTCCTAACTGACCGCCTCGCGGACTTGTGCGACGTATACTATTGAAGCTGTTAGTTTCGTTTCGCTCGCACGATAATTATTCCCACGTAAACAATCGAATTTAGACTTTCGATGATCTACTACGGAAATGTTATATGTTTTCGATGTTTTACGACTTAAATATCCGCTTAAAAATAAGAATTTTTCTTTTATTTTTTCAGGGGTGTAAAATATGGCTGAAAAGAAGTAGATTACACGAATAAAAAAAAAACGGCAATTTTGAGTTTCGATGATTTACGTAGGGACCGTCGATTTATCGAGTTGAAATTAAAACCCTAAACTCAAAAAAAGTTATAGGGTACTTCCGGCTGTCCTAGAAACTTGAAATTTTGTATAAAGGCAGCTCTTATAGCAAATTTTATTCCCTTTATAGCAAAATAATGCACGGAACCCTTGATGCGCGAGTTCGAGTCGATTTTAACCGGTTTTTTTGTTCTTATCGAATACCTAAACACAAAGATTCATCGATTTATCTGTGATAATGACGACGTTCCATATAATTTTTCATCCTATTTCATCCCCTCGCAGGTAAAATTTTCAAAAACCCTTGAACAAATATCTATTTATTTTCAAAAGCCCAAATGCCAAGTTTCATAAAGAACCATCGATTTATCTTCTACAATGTCGACCTTCATATAAACTTTCACCCCCTATTTCACCCCCACACAGGAAGAATTTAAAAAAATGCGCGAACAATTATAATCTCTTATCACGTGCCCAAATACCAAGTTTCATAAAGAACCATCGATTTATCTTCGAAAATGACGATCTTACATATATAAACTTTCATCCCCTATTTCACCCCCAAACAGGAAGAATTTTAAGAAACGCTCGAACATTTATTATCTCTTAACACGTGCCCAAATACCAAGTTTCATAAAGAAACATCGATTTATCTTCGATAATGACGACCTTCCATATGAGCTTTCATCCCCTATTTCATCCCCTCACAGGTCGAATTTTCAAAAAAGCTAAAACACATACCGACTTATTTCCTATTAAGTGCCTAAATCCAAGTTTCATGGTTTTATTTCCGACAGCGACGAACTTCCACCATATAAACTTTCACCCCTATTTCAACCCCCTTAAAGCCTTTTTTTCGCGATAAAAGATAGCCTATGTTCTTTCCCATGGTCTATTCTATCTCTGTACCAAATTTCATCCAAATCGGTTCAGCGGTTTTGCGTGAAAGCGTAACAGACAGACAGACAGACAGACAGAGTTACTTTCGCATTTATAATATTATAGTATGGATGGATTAAGTGCCTAAATCCAAGTTTCATGGTTTTATTTCCGACAGCGACGAACTTCCACCATATAAACTTTCACCCCCTATTTCAACCCCTTAAAGCCTTTTTTCGCGATAAAAGATAGCCTATGTTCTTTCCCATGGTCTATTCTATCTCTGTACCAAATTTCATCCAAATCGGTTCAGCGGTTTTTGCGTGAAAGCGTAACAGACAGACAGACAGACAGACAGACAGACAGAGTTACTTTCGCATTTATAATATTAGTATGGATTAGCCATGTTGCGGAATTTCATTGGAACTAGTTTCTTACACATATATATTTTTGGTTTACCTTTATGTAAGTACTAGATGAAAACCCGGCTTCGCTCGGGTAAAATGTAGACTCATAATAACATGGTTGAAAAATTTTTTTGTCAGTAAAGACTGTCGTACTTATCGAAAAATCTGACGTATATTCCCAGCCTTAATTATTATCACAAACACTTTAACGGCTAACCTACGTGTCGGTATTTCACCAGTAGATATTTCTCCTAAATCTTATTTGCCCAAATAACTATGATGTCTCGGTCTCATAATCAAAGAAATTAGACCTAAAGGGCCCCATATACGGTACGATTCGTCTGTACGATCGATCTGATGAAAATTGACGAATCGTACCGTGTGTGAGGCCCTTAAGAGGTCACAATGGAGAACGAAATGCAAACCTGTGACACGTGTTGACGTGACACTAACGCCACTTTGATGTAATGACTTTGACATGTTTGCTTCGCAACGCCATTATATACTTAGTAATTTATTCAAGTTTATATTGAAAATACTCGATAATCCGAATTTTCCGCCTACAAGTTGTCGACTCGGATTGACTATTTTTTTACGCTCTTCAATTTGATGTGCATTTCATTCGAGTCTACCGTAGACCGGTACGAAGTTATTAATATAGAAGATGTTTATTCGTTGCCTAGTACCCATGGTAGAAGTTTCGCTTCGTTTGGGACTAGATCAATTGGTGTCAATTGTCCCATGATATTTATTTATTTATTATATTTTGTATCCCTTAGTCCACTGGCCTACCTGGACCCTATAAACTGCAACCTGACATCAGTGTGGGTGCTGCTGTTCCGGGACAGTCTGCAACAGTTCGCTTACGCGGCCGAGCTGGCTGGCCTCCGGTGGAGCATCGGGAACGCCAAGTACGGGATCAGCGTGAGTACAGTGTTAGAGCGGGACAGCTGATAGGGCCTCAGGTACCTACAGGACACGCAGCTACCAGCAGTAAGGGTTACAGCTAGCGCTGGCTACCCTCATAGTAACACTAGCGCTGCCTACCCTCATAGTAACAGAGGGTAGGAGGGGAGGGGGGTTGTGAGGGTAGACAGGGAGGGGTGAGGGTAGGGAGGGTAGTAGGTCTTGATTATCAGTGCCGAGCATGCTTCCAATTCCACGACCCCTCCCCCCAACTAGTAGCACCCGAAAAACTTATTCGTTTTTACAATTTTAAAATTAATAAAATCCAACAGATCACGATAGACGGCTACGATGACAAGCAGCATGTACTACTGGAGAAGATCATAGAGCACATTGTGAACTTCAAGGTGGATCCGCAGCGGTTCGCGATTATGAAGGAGAACCATATCCGTGGGATCAAGAATTTCGACGCTGAACAGCCGTATCAGGTACTACAACAGAAGCAATACAACAAAAAAGCTAACCCAACAAGACTCTGGCCAGCGAAAGTTGTCCACGCATTTTTTACGAAACTTTAATCGGGTATCATGACATGAGATCGTGTGAGCTAACTTTGGGGGCGGCAGACGTGAGTTTGCCTTCGGAATCCAAAAGCTTAATGGTTACTTGACCTGAAATGTAGATTTCAGGATTATTATTATTAGTTTTTTTAATTTATGACAGTGGAAGCAGTCTACACTTCCACTGAACGTAGATAATAGTTAGTGTTTAGTTTTGTAACTAAGGGACCCCATACATCCCTGTATTATTATTATTATTATTTTTTATTTAATTGTGTACTGTAGTTTTTAAGTATTTTATTTGTAATTATTTTATGTTGAAAAAATGACTTTCTGCCAAGTTTCTTGCGGCGCATTCTTCTTGGCAATGATGGTCTTTCCGAAAGCGCTGGTAGTTTAAAAAATGACGTGTAAAAGTGCCCATTGCGGCCTATTTACTGAATAAATGATCTGGATTTGGAGACTGTCAAAATTGACATATTGTCATTCTAGCCCGGGTTAGATAATTTTGATATTTGAAGATGTATTCAATGCCAATCTGGTCCAAAAATTTACCAAAGGTCATAAAATTTACCAAGGGACTACCTACAAAGTGCATCATCACCTTTCACACATTACTATAATGAATGTTGATGCAGCTTTGAAGTCTCGAGTATAATTTAATATCATTAATTTTTTTAATAAATATCAAAGTATCAACATTGTTTAATCAGTGTACAGCAAGTGTTGTCAGCCTTATTTTTTTTTATTTGCCGCGGTTTCTCGTGGACAGCTTTCGTTGGCCAGGGTCTATCACCATCACCACACAACACCGACTTGTTTCGAACTCGACCAGAGTTCGTCCTCAGAGCAACACAACCAGCTGCCAGATGTAAGACGGTAGTCACCATGATGGTAAAGCTACTAGTATTATAAATTTGAAAGTTTGTGAGTGAGTGAGTATGTTTGTTACTCCTTTACGCTGGGCTGGACGGATTTGGATGAAATTTGGTATGTAGATAGCTGGGCATCTGGAATAAAACTATCTGGGATAAAATCTCGAAGCAACAACCGCTCGCTTAGTCATGAAATTTGACGTGATTGTTTTTAATGTAACGTCAAACCAACCAAGGCTGAATTTTTTTTTAAATCCCAAAATTTCAATTCAGTTGCTGGATCTAATGATTTACGTGCGCGAAGCCGAAACTAGTGATTCAATAAATACGAATCTTTCCGAGAAAATACGATGGAATAGTACATACTTTATACTATTCGATGTTATTTTTTTATTCTTTCTATCTAATGTATACAGATATAAATCTGTATTAAATTTGTGTAAATAAATGTTTCTCTCTCCCTCTCCCTCTCCCTCTCCCTCTCCCTCTCCCTCTCCCTCTCCCTCTCCCTCTTATTCACCAGATCTGTCCCCCTCTACAACCCTATGCTTTCTGATTTATTTTTATATTTTAGCACGCCGTGTATCAACAAGCCCTATGCCTATCCGACTTGGTATGGACGAGGTGCCAACTCTTGGACGCTGCCGAAAGTAAGTCAACAGCACATCGACAATATGACAACGCAGCGAAGGACGTCCACCAACGAGATGGACGGATGAATGCCCTGGTTAAAGCCGCACACTGGATGCAGCTCGTTTCTAATATAACCGAAGCAACTGGAGGTCTATGGGCGAGGCCTCTGTCCAACAGTGGACGTCCTACGGGTGTATAGAACGATTATAATGACAACACGCCCCCTTGTGGGCGCTGGAGGCCTAGAGGGGGGTGGTAAGGTGCCCAGGAAAAATCTTCACCTTTGTGCCTTCATTAGGCGAGACTAATATGTTATTAAGATTTTAAGGTGAAAAAAATAATAATGGGGAGGCGCTACAAAATAACTGATTTTTAAATATTTTGGGAACTTCTGCTCTAAATAGTCTTGAGTAATGCTGTAGGTGTCCATGGGGCGGCGGCAGGCGACCCGCCTGCTCGTTTGCCAGCTGTTCTATAAAAAAAAAAACAATTTTTTTCTTGATTGTTGTCTGTCTCGTTGTCCAAGAGACAACAGTGAAAGAGTTTCTTAAAAATACTGTTATAATATATGCTATTAATGTGCTTAGGAGATAGTCCATAAAATAATAAGCTTGTGACTCATCAAAAATGTAAGATCGAAGAATTTAACTACAGAAAACATCATGCTTTTAAAGAGTTGTCCAGGGGACGTAACCATGGCAACGAGGTACAAGAAAAAGTTGATTGACCCTCTTGTATAGTACACAGGGTGATTCAGGAGACTTGAGCAGGACCAACCCTACATCAGCAGTAATTGATAATGGATCATTCAAAATCATACAAGTAAAACTCCCACACTTTTAATTGCTGAGTGACCATGTACTTACTAAATAATTTACTACTTTTTTTTGCAAACAAAGGACCCTTGATAAGGGACCATTTAACCTCTCTGCGCTTTAGGCTGCGTTACCACCAGAGACTTGCGAAGATGCGTTGCTTAATTTACCTATCCTCACTCCGCTGAGCTGTTTCCACTGGAGCTGTGCGAAATATAAGTAAATTAAGCGTTTCTATTGGTCCAAGACAAAGACATTCCTCGCAACATACCCTCGCACATCTCTGTTACGCTAGCTGTTGCGGGTGCACTGCTTGTCGCAGCCTGCGGGCGGGCGCAGGTACAATCCCATGCACGCGACGCGCGCAGTCAGCGCTGCTCGTACTGTTGTTCAACAGGCGTCCACTCGCTCCGTGCAAAACGTCAGCTAGCGTAGACCGGTTTCGGACCGTTCCATCCTTTTCCCAAAACACCCGTAATAACAGTTTCCTAAATCGACCGTATGCCAAAAGAACCGTTTCTCATAGCGTCCGTATGCCAAAAAATATGTTTCTCATTATGCCCGTATTCCCAAAAGACCAGTTTCTCAATAGCGTCCGTATACCATAAAACCCGTCTCTTCATAGCGTTCGTATACCAAAAGACCCCGTTTCTCATAGTATCCGTATGCTAAAAGATCTGTTTCTCATTATGCCCGTATTTCCAAAAGACCCGTTTCTCATAGCGTCCATATACCAAAAGACGCCGTTTCTCGTAGTATCCGTATGCTAAAAGATCTGTTTCTCATTATGCCCGTATTTCCAAAGACCCGTTTCTCATTAGCGTCCGTATACCATAAAACCCGTTTCTCATAGCGTTCGTATACCAAAAGACCCCGTTTCTCATGTATCCGTATTGCTAAAGATCTGTTTCTCATTATGCCCGTATTTCCAAAAGAACGTTTCTCATAGCGTCCATATACCAAAAGACGCCGTTTCTCGTGTATCCGTATTGCTAAAGATTTGTTTCTTCATTATGCCGTATTCCCAAAATGACCCGTTTTCATAGCGTTCCGTATACAGAAAAGATCCCGTTTCTCGTAGTATCGTATGCTAAAAGATCTGTTTCTCATTTATGCCCGTATGTCCAAAAGACCCGTTCTCCATAGCGTCCGTATTACCATAAAACCCGTTTCTTCGTAGTGTCCATATGCCATTAACTCCCGTTTCTTAATTTTCCGTATTGTAAAGAGGTTCACAAATACACATAGGTACCTACGTCTTAACAACGGGGTGTATTGAGAACGGATTATAAGTCAAACGTATCTTTTTGGGAGATGCACATTTTGAGGAACGGATTGTTTAGGAAAAGTTAGAGTGCGGAAACGGAGTGGGAAACGGACAGAACGTTCCGAATCCGTGACCTGCGGATATTTTTGAACGTGTGTATGTCCGCTGCAGCGATAACGCCGATGTTTGAACGAGTTCGCTAGCGCTTTCATCAGGAAGTCCACGTCGAGGGGTATGTTCGGGAACCTGACAAGGGAGCGGGCCCTGAAGATAGCAGACACTGTGGAGACAATGAGTGGGGGTCTCATATTATCATGCCCCATTACAGCCGAGAAGGAAACTATATTTTTCAGATTTTTTTTAGGGTTCCCAAGCCAAAATGGCAAAAACGGAACCGTTAGTTTTGTCAATGTCCGTCTGCTGTCTGTCTGCGTCCGTTGTCACAGGCATTTACTCGAAAACTACAAGATGTATATCATGAAATTTGGAGTCAGATGGTCTTTTCAAAGCCGCCTATTTAGTTTTATAGTTAATTACAAAAATAAAT
>NC_133477.1:9766724-9770648 GCF_025370935.1 Choristoneura fumiferana
TTTGCACGGATGTATATGTAACCTATGCCGACAAAATGGTACAATAAAAAACTAAAAAAAAAAATTTTTTTTAGGGTACCTCCCATAGACGTATAGTGGAGGTGATTTTTTTTTCATATCCAACCCTATGAAGTGGGGTATCATTGGATAGGTACTTTTAAACCATTAAGGGTTTGCTAAAATGATTTTTCGAAATTTGTTTGCGAAATATTCAACTTGTTTAAGCAAATTTCATTAAAATGGAGCGTCCCCCCCCCTCTAAAATCTAAACCGGTAGGTGAAAAAAATTGAAAAAATTCAGGATGGTAGTAAGTATATCAAAATTTCAAGGAAAACTATAAAGGTTAAGTTTGCTTGAGAATTATTAGTAGTTTAGGAGTAAAATAGCAGCCTAAGGTATAAAATATACCCTAAACTATGGAAGATTCCGGATAAAATACGAAATTCTTAGAAAAAATATTACTTATTTTTTTCGTAATGGCAACGGAAGCCTATTTTGGGCGTGTCCGACACGCTCTTGGCCGGTTTTTTATTTTATTTTGAAATATGCAAGCGTCAAATGGCCACAAACACACTCACAAACTTTCGCATTAATAACATTAGTAATATTAGAGTTATCGTTTCTAGTTAAAGTTAGGTTAACCTCGATGCCGCGCTGTTGCGCTAACTATCCCATTACAGTTATAATAACTGAACGTACAGTTACCACGCTTCTATTGGTCCAACTATGTTCGGTTTAACTACAGAAGTTAATCACCTACTGAATCAAAATTAGTAATTTAATGGAATTAAGATTAACTTTGGTTAAACCTGATCAATATCTAACCGGCCGTCAAATCTCCGGTTAATAACCTAACCTACAGTCAAGGAAACTGGGTTCCCTTTATCTTGCATAATATCGATTCTCCGAAATAAATTTCGCATAACAGGTAACTCATATTTTTTTAGCCGAATGATACTTTTGCAAAATTATCAGTTCAAATAATAGTCATTTCTCAGAATATTAAATAGCAGAACACTCTTATCCCGAATATACTTCTGCAGAACATTAGTATCGCCGATTTTTTTATATGGCATAATGGCATAGCAAAATACTAGTTTGGACTATTGTATTTTCACGGAATTTTAAATAGCGCTGACTTTAACATGGCGTAATAACATAGTTAAAGGAACTAACAGCTACCATAAGAATGTGTTAAGGTTAAAGCAAGGCCAGCAAAGTAAGCGTGCTGTAACAGCAGCAGGCAAAGCGCCAGAACAGAACAGCAGCTACATAGTTTAGTTCTTCGACGAATTTTCGTATTCCGGATTCTATCGGCAAAGAAAGTCCAAGCATAGCTCTCTCCTTGTTTAGAATATTTTGTACAAATTTAATGTAGATACCTACTTACACCAACCCACTTTTATTTTATGTATTATCTAACGGTGGGATCTTTATTGGTTAATGTTAGATAAAAGTTTATTAGATCTAAGTTTAATTTGTACTATTTGTGACCAAATAAACATTAAGACAAAACGTTAGAACATTTAAATTCGTCATTCCGAATTACGTTCTACGACGCACGTACAAAGTTCAAGGTTGGTTATGCAACAAATGGATGTTTTGACAATATTGATTTTAAAATTCTAGTACTTTGCTATAGAGTCTATTTCGCGTCCTACGAAACAGTAACACATTTAAATAAAAATGCTAATGTATGCATTTATTCAGCGTTTTAGTTCAATGTTTTTGCAAAGATAGTTTTTATTCAGTGACTAACTTTTTTGGTTACGAAATGAAATATCTTTGAATTCTGTTGCGGGTTCGATCCCTGGTCGAGTTATGAAATACTTTTTTGAGATTTAGGTGAAATTTGGTAAACAGATAGTACAAGTCCCGCCCGGGGAAGGGCATAGAATAGTTTTTATCCCGGAAAATTGCATAGTCCCTGCGAATGATTCTACGTGAACGGAGTCGCGGGCAACAGTTAGTTAATGAATAATTGAAACTAATATTGACGTCTTCGATAGACCGTGTACTAAAAAAATATATTAAATGACTTCCTAAAGTGTGCATTATAAAGAGCCTATTTTCCTTCTGTCCATTCCTATATTGAACAGACTGTACCCTATTTAATTAGGACTGCATTTTAATTTGATCACATATTTCTTACTATATTAGCTAGCTATACACACACAAAGGCAAACCTTGCAATTTATATAGTGCCTTTACCTACATGAAAAAATCTGAAGTGACAATTAAGAAAAACTATTTATTAAAATTTATAGATGTCAGTCACAAACAACAACCTACATAAGTTTTCTTTTTTTATAATTATTGTTACAATAAAAGGTAGGTATGTAGGTACATAAAATTAAATAAGTCATTAATTAATTAAGTATATCTCAAATTCAACGGTTATGGGGAGAGATTACTTTATGAAATAAGTTCGATAAAAGATAAAGATAAAATATTTAAACATCACATTTTTTTATTTCGCGTTTGAACATCGGTTTTTCACTGTAATCTTTTATTTGTACACGTTTGTTTTAAATACAATAAAGTGTTAACCGTAGTAACTGGACGTCTATAGGGGAGACATATATCCAGTTGGCATCCTACGGCTGATGATGATGATGATTATGAGTAGGTATAGGTACAGTAGAAAAAATATCTACTTATAATAATAGAAACGCCTGGAAGCCACAGACAGTTTTTGTATACTCTGCTAATTATAGGTAAGTAACGTACAGACAGTTTTTTGTGAACATTAAGTTTTTATGCTACAACAGAGCTAATAAAACTGGCTAAATAAATTCGAGTCGGGCTTCGCAGGAAGAGTTCCGTAGTATTCGTACTTATAATGTTTGAGATATTTCAATAACATTTTATTCATTTGACGACCCGATGGCTAAGTTGTTTAGAATGACTACGAAGCTTGAGGTCCGGGTTCCGGCCGGGGCAGATATTTGTGTGAATAACACGAATGTTTGTTCTCGGGTCTAGGATGTTTAATATGTATTTATGTATTTATCTATATAAGTATGTTTATCCGTTGCCTAGTATCCATAGTAGGTACATACAAGCTTTGCTTAGTTCGGGACTAGGTCAATTCGTGTCAAGTGTCCCATGATATTTATTTATTATTCTTCAAATAACCTAATCTCACCAGTACAGAAAAGCTGATAACTTTCGACATTGTCATTTCAAACTTCAATATCTCAAAAGTAGTTGAACCATTTTTAATCAAATATAGCTAAAAATTACCGCAACCAAACTCACACGTCCATGAACCTACATCGAAATCAGTCCATCCGTTTGAGAGAGATGCCACAGACAGAGAGCCATTGGCGTCAAATTTATAACACCCTCTATTTACGGCGGGGGTTAAAAATGTTGAAAATTCGGAGCATTTTAAAATTACTTTTGAAGCACATTTCCAAATATAATATCGTTTCACCAAACAGACAATTCCGTCTTTCGTCGCAATATTAAAAGTTCATAGAATTCCTCGGGGCGGGTCAATGACCTACCGCCGGAGACAGCGCGTCTCCACTCGCTCACGTCATCACAACCAAATTACCACAACCAGCGGACAAAAACGGAACTACACTATTGCTTACAAATATCTATTCTTAGCATAGACGCTAGCGCCACAGAAACTCACCAAGTTAAGTTTGTAGTTTGCGGAAATGTAATGTTGTCGTGCGTTTGGAATATGAATTATGAATTCGAAATTAGAATGCCGTTTGCGTTTCGATATTGATTATGATGACAATTGGATACTAAGGAAATGTAGGTTTATGAGGCCATAATTTTATGTCAAGAAGTATACTTACATATATGTACTTGCATTATAAAGCAATGGTGTATCCGTAAGTAGCTGCTAAGAAGAGCATAACTTTTTTTCTTGGAGCAGAAACACTAAGTGATTTCGAATATGA
>NC_133477.1:9770748-9814991 GCF_025370935.1 Choristoneura fumiferana
GACCAGAGAGTGACATAGGCAAATTCTTATTCAGGAAAAATGCACAGTTCCCGAGGGAGCAGTTCGCAATAACTGAATTCCACGCGGGCGAAGCCGCGGGCAAAAGCTAGTCTCTTAAATATGTAACAAAAAGCGCTCCAAAAAATTATATTTGTTGGTCCTTTGAATGAAAATAAAATTAGTTTTAAACGATATAACATAGGTAACCAATGACTATACATATATCTCTATAAAGCAGATTGCTTATTAAGTTCAAACACCTTGATTGCAAAATAGTTGATACTGTTCTAATAACATTCAAAGCCTTACTTTCTCACGATAGTTTGTAATATTAATTATCACCAATTTGATTCCGCTGATATTGGGTTCGAAACTATACGGGCTACGAAACTTAACGGAATGTCGCCAAACTACTGGAACTCAGTAATTTTGAGTTCTGAAACTGATATAGGTAGGTTCAAAATATCTATAGCTAAGTAACTATATTACCTAGTGGTAAGCTCGTATCTATCAATAGATAAACATTTAATATTAAAGTCGTCATTTGACTAGGTTATTGGTGTATGTACAGGCAACGAAAATGGCAAACATTAAATTTTGATAAGTTATTACACATTGATATGTATAGCCACAAAGTTTAGTGACAGATACGACTTTTCTTTTAGAAAATTAATGACATCTATTAGTACCATTAGAGCCTGGTTTAATTATTTATGCATTTATTTGAATTAATAATAAATGGTAACGTAAATTTAAGTGTTCAGTATAATTTGTGAAATGAAATTGAATTTATAACTGTGCAAAGTCGTGTTAACAATGTCTCAATGCAACAAATAGCCATAAAACGGATATTATCACGACGGCGGGGCACACCTTTTAGCAACAACATCCAACCGTCCAGTCCACCTTTATAATAAACTACTCAACTACGGCAGCACATGGCGACAATGTGCTAACTTGGAGTATAAATCAAACCCTTTAATGTTCGGGCACTATCGGTTACGTTCGGGTCAAGTAGGTAAAAGTGATTTACAGGGCCCATAAAGACAGCTACCAACTGGCTATATTCGCCTGTCAGCACCCCTTCAACACCCCTCACGAGGACCGTCGGGGTCGCGTGGACTTGTAATGAACCCGTGTATAACACGTAAAGTTTGCAGGGTTTGAAACCAATAACCTTCTCGTAAGTGGGTCATGGAGATACTGCATTGAGGCGCGCGTTGCATCCTTCCTGTAAGTATAATGTTTGCTGCGATAAACACGTTGCCACAATTTGTGTTGTTTTTAATTAAGTTTTAGAAATGAGCTCTAGGTTTTAGCTACGCTGACAAACAATAATAGAAAGGCGATGGTCTGGTCGTGTTCTTTCATAACACGATTACACAAAGAATAAAGTTTCTGTTTCAATTTATATTTATAGTTAAATAATTTTTGGTAGGGAATAGCCATAAACAAAGTAACGAAAAGTCCAGCCAAGTAAAAACTGACTCATACACGAAGTTTTCCATACTAACTTAGAATATCAACATACTGCACTACTTAAGAGAAGTCTCTTCGTTCCATTCTCCATACAAACGTAGTCCCGGTCTCATTTGAAAACTAGGCAACAGAAATAGATGAAATTTTGTAAGTATGGACTAGACGTAATTATCTATGCCTGTGGTTTTCCAGATTTTCATATAAATGTGTAATATCAGAATTACAGGAGCTCAAAAGTCGACAAAAAAAAGATGTCAACTTTGCACGAGAATTACAGACTAATAAAGCATTTTTACAAAAATCTAAATAACCACAGGCATAGAAAATATAATGAATATCTTGATTGTAAAATATCATTGATTTTTGTGCTATACTTTTCGTATAATATGAGGACACAAAAACCCAAAATTCAACCGCCGAAATCTTGAAAAGCCTACAGCTTTCTCGATTTTCGAATTTCTTGCGTGATCTGGCGGATTTCACGATCGGCCGCCGACATATATAAGTACTAGGTATCGAATAACCACGTTTAAATAGGGTAAATACTTGAATATATATGTATTAACAGTGAACTTGAATACCTATATATATATTTATTAATCAGCGTCGCGAAATCATCTTCAGGTCTTTTCACGACACATAGCTGAGTGGCGGCCATTTTGGCTGGTAGGAATAGGCATGCATGTGTATATAGGTCAGTGTTTCTGTATATGTATCTATTTTATCAGCTAATATACCATTCTTATTCTTATTAAACGCCCAAGGATCAAAATAAACAATCGTATTTTTACAGATTGTCACGATCTCGGGCCCGACCGGGTATTGACCCTGGGACCTCAGCTTCGTAGTTAAGTTCTCTAACTACTCGGCAATCCAGTCATCTGATATCTATGTAGAAGTAAAAGAACTTAGATCAGAATAAAGAAGATGCTCACTGAGAAGAAAATAAAGAGATTTTTAACATAAACCAATTTATGAAAACAAAACCTGATGCATAACAAAACTGCATGCATCATTTTATTAGAAATCATAAATATGAAACGAATGTCCCATCTTGTTCAACTTTCTAGCGCAAAAAGCAATAAGAGTTGGTAAAGTTTTGTTTAAGGGTAAAGGTAATTCTCTGAGGGGCCGTTCAGTTAGTTTACTTAGTATTAGAGCAGTTTGTTTAGGCCAGCCTCGCCAACACTAGATATAACACAATATAAATATTTCAGCAACAAATCAAATTTCACCTCTTGCCTCAGTTACCAGTGTTAAAGTGCTTTGTTAGGTTGGATAACAACCTGTAAATGTGTATGACAGTAAATTCGATGTAAAATTCTTGCACGAATTATTTACTCAATTATTTATAATGAGAAATTAGAATAGAATTAATACTTTTTGAAATGTTATATTAGTGTAATTCTCTGAACTGAACTATATTGTGTTTCATGGAATTATTTCAAAGCAATACTGAATACTAGATGCCAAAAGAACTAAATAATATAAGAAATAGCAATGCAACGTAACCTAGATGTGTAAGGTGTCTACCTATGGCCAAAAAGTCATAATTATTTTTCCAGCTCCTACTGCAACTAAATTAATTGCTCGAAAATACGTTGAGCTATATAACAGATAAGTAACTTTTTCTGGATAAAGAATTAAATCTAAATAAATGAAGTATTTAGGCAAGTCAAGTTATTGCTGCCCCACACCCGTACAATACACAGCAATACACACCCGTAGCAATAGTTTGTAAGGACGTTCAAATTCAAATATTTCATCATTAGAAGACGATAAGACAACTTCCGTAAACTATTATCAATATAAGGCATAACTTTACCGTACTCGACTGTACAGTCAAGGGCATAAGTATAATTACGTTCCCAGAGCTTCAAATATATATGCACCTACTATATATTAGCCAAATATATCCGTGCAGCAATTTGATCAGAAATATATGCACATTTATCGAGTCATTAAAATGTGTACATATTCGCTCATTTATATCTGTACAATGACAGACAAAAACATGTAGGCAAACAAGCAGCCATAAATATATATACATGTTTCTCATATAGTACATGGGAACAAAACAAGGGTCGGAAATATCTACACACGTATACTCGTATCATAAACATGTGAACATAACGGTTTTTGGTTTATTTAAAAAACAGCAATTTGCAAAGAGATTTTTTTTTGTTTTTTATTAATCATAAGATTGTCTTTATTCAACAAAGTTGTGATGAAATTTTTATTTAAAAGTTTTTATTTCTTCTACTTGTGGCCAATTATTCAAAATATTTAGTTAATTGCGAGTAATAGTTTATATGCTAAAGGGACTTATGTGCTTTAAGTCGTCGTTAGATTATAGTTACATTTAAGTTAAAATAAACGAAATATACGGAATTTAAGCACGGATCGGATGATATTTATATAATAAAATTAATGTTAGATTTTACGATCATTTTTATTTCTAATGTTCGTTAGAGAAATTTTATCCTGAATAATAATCGTCTCGATTAGTATAGTAAAAAGTAGCAAGTGTTTGTGTTTTTTAATTTTAGTTGGTTCGAGTCCTTGGCGAGGCAAGCGAGTTTTAGAAAATCTTTAAATGCAGTTTCGTTTCTTTTTAAAAATAAAGGAATGTTTCCTTTCCTCCAGGGCCCGACTTATTTTTCCACACAGTTTATTTGCAGCTCTGGGAACGTCCATATATTTATGCCCTTGACTGTACATTTCATTTCAGCCAAAAACCCGATGCTGCGGAATACCAAAATTATCAAACTTTTGCCCATTGGGGGTTTGAAAGTTAAATTTAACGTCTTGAAATGTAGTAATGTATTATTTATTGCTAAATGGAACGTTCAAATTTAGATTATTTTGTTTACAAGCCTTAAAGATTAGTTAGGAGTAGATTAGGGATAATTCAACTTTAAGTAAATATATTAGATTTCTCTGAATATTACGAAGCAAACAAAGATTGATTGAGACGTGTCAAAAAACTAAGAAAAACAACGATGAGTTTAAATATGTTTTTTAAAGAATTTCAGTATATTTAATCTGTTAATTAAACCTTCGAATAGTTACCAAGGCCGTGGCTTATTTGATCTTCTGTGCAGCATAATGGCTAGAGAACCATTCATGAACAACATACCTCAATGAAGCCGACTTCGATGTATGACGCTCGCTAAAGTCCGTAAAACCGCAATACTCGTAATCCGCACCGCCACTTCATTAGCTAGTTTTAAGGCGTATAAAGTTTGTTATTATTTACACACAAAAATATTTACAATTAATATTTACTTTACAAAAACGAGCACAACCGCACCTATATACATATATTATTATTATTCCTCTTAATGGCGGCCTTAAGGCTTGGGCCAGTGTCAGTTACGATGCACCCATATATATCCGCTGAGAGTTTTTTTGAAGTGTGGCTGACTGCCGCCTTTTTTACGGTCGAAGGCGCGCGGCAAAGGACTTGCGCAAATCAGCCACCGGCAGCAAAGAGGATGAAAATTCAAAAAAATTGTTCGCCATCTAAAATACTTGCACATAATCTGTATTCTAATATTTCAGCTAACTACCCATTTTAACAAATAATTAATTTACTTAAATAAAATAAACTAAAATACTGACCTGTACTAGTGCAAGCCAAAATGAATATAGCAGATTCTTAAGAAAAACATAGGTATTTTAATTTATATTCAAAGAAAGTTTCGATCATTTCATATCTGCATAAATTTCAAGGTAGAATATCATTTGTTTTCGCGGCGTATTCTCCGAACGTACAGCTCATCTAAACGACTTAAGCTAAAATGTAAAATTAGAAGTTAGATTACAAAACATAACAATTTCATCCTTACTTGGACAGGCCGGAAAAATTACTTAAATAGCTTATTACTGCTGGCTCAGCTCGATTTAAATGACAAACTTTTATTAATTCCAAAAACCCACACTGGAACTTTGATTTGGATTGTGATAACGACGTAACGCAGGGTAATCAAACTTAAGATAGCCCCTATCGTAGTCTTTATTTTTCTCCCGGTAATCAAATTCAAAGACTGTTACGGCATGAATAATAGTAGATTGTTGCACCAAGCAGAAAGTTATTTATTACTGCACCGAGTGCCGATTTGAAGCCCGAGCGTCAGCGAGGGCTTTAAAAAGCACTAGTGCAATATAAATTACTTAATGCGAGGTGCATCTGCTTTTCTTTCAACTATTACAGGAATAGTAGACGAAAAGAAAAACTCATGCTAAACAATTAATAGGAAAGAAATATCACTAGCACTCGATGATTCCATTTTACTAAGTTTACATTCGCACTCTCAAAAATGTCCACGGAAAATTCGCAAGGTTCGGGTGACACTCTTTCCCGGCCCGGATAATACCGGGATGGAAATATCGACCCTGTTTTTCGTGTATAAATGTCGTCATAGAAGCTCACGTCAGTTTCTATGGGCGAATACACAAAAAACAGGGTCGGTACTTCCATGTCGGTATTATCCGGGCCGGAAAAGAGTGTCACCCACAAGGTTACCGGCATTTTTTTTTTAATTTCTTACTTGTTTTTGGCAGAGATAGTAGCCAGTAGCAGATATTTTTACCTGCGATCTGTCAAATTTCGGATGGGCGCCAGGTTGGCCAACCAAACACAAAAAGTTTCTTTTAAATATACGGCTACTTACTGTTTTTGGTAGGATTGGTAGCAACAATTTTTTGTACGCAATCTGTCAAATTTCATAAGACCGTCAGTTTGAGCAACCTAACACTAGATTTTTTTACACTATGCAGGCTAATTTAATAGCAAAAATACTTGTGTTACCTCTATGGTGGTGCAATTAAAAAAATATAAAATAATGCAATAAAGGATTTTCATAATTTTTTTCTGCTCTAGAGGAGAAATGTCCCGCTTTGTGCTGGGTATTTAGTGCGGTTATGATGAAATTAAAGCATAGTTGGAAAAAAAAATATCTCCTTTACTCTTGAAATAACAGACACAGAAAGGGAAAAGCAAAATATTGACTCTGCCTTGATTTCAAGATACGTACCTACTTGAAAAATCATGGATGGACGTCATACTTAAATAATAGCCATTGCGAACGTCTTCTACAAGCACATCCCAAATTCCTCCATTCAACTCCGTAGTCTGAAAGCGAAACGTTCATGTCTATTGAAATACCAAATTCAATTACCAAATACAAGATTATCCGGTTAACAAAATCGGAATTTGTTAATGGGATGTAATAACCAATTAGGAAATTTTACTTACCCTGTATCCACGAATATCCCCAGGCACTTAAGTTGTACCCAACACATCCAAATGCTCACATGTGGCGAACTCACCAAGCAGAAACTTTGATAAACTCAAATTTAAATTTCAAATTGCTCCGAATAAATTTGCAATGTAATACCCTTTCTTGTCTTACAACTTTTTTTTACCTTTTATTTCTTTTGAGCTATCTGGGAGTGCTTTTTGGTCTCTCTGTGATGCTTCATTAACTTTCGTTAACTAGGTGATGGAACTTTTTACTTAAAGGATTTCCTTTCACTTTTAACATAGGCTCTAAATTGCGTTACAATTACAATATTATTATTATATTATTAAGTAATCAAGTTACTAAGTTCGCCCTTCATCCTGAGAACCTACTCTGGTAAGATACCAACTTTGAAATTATCATTCGATGAGAAATATTTTCTTATTTATTAATACTTAGACAACGCGAGAAAGTTCCTCTGAATTTTGGATAATTTCAACTGTTTTCTTAAAATTAAATTTAAATGAGTATTATTTAGAAATTGATACTCTAACCGTTCCTGAAATATATAGTAATAACCATCAGGATAATAAATGTATTCAGTATAAATGTTCACAAACTATCATTCAATTTTATCGGCTTTTGAAGTAACTCTGTGTTTATCTATTTCACCTACAAAACAATTGATAAAAGAAATAGAAATGTTGTTGTGTATAAATTTCCTTCCAAAGTTGTCACCAATTTTTTGCCTCTTCCGCTGTCAGTGAGCATGTGATTTTTCGTTTTATTTTCTTAAGTTTAAGTAGATTACGGTACTCACCAATGAAACTACAATACAAATATTCTTTATGAAACACTACAAATTATAGTCGTTCCAATCGTTTATTTAACTTTTGACAGACCACGCACGTACAGTTTTACAATATTTTTTGGTACAATGTACTTCATGGACGGGCACCGCCTACTTAGTGGTGTGCTATTCGTTATGAATGACCATAGACTATAAAAACCGTTTGTAGTAAGTAAATCGATTTTATAACTAAAACATACATTTAAAATTATTGTGATTATATTTTATATCAAAATCATTTAAAAATAATAAATCATTAATATGCCTTTAGGCATTAAAAAGTTAAAACAACTAAAATGGGCACTAATACGATTTTTAATTATACCTACCACGGGCGTCTCGTTGTGAGTGACAACAAACTGGGGTCGCTGCCGCGTCCAGTTTTGCCGCTTCATTATTGTCAAAATTACTAAATTACCGTCGGAAGTGATAAAAGTATTAACTTAACATAAATGGTTTATTTTAATATATTAGATAAAGTAACTTAAACACCTGTGAATGTTTATAAAACAATGCAAAATGTTGAGCAAAAATAAAATATGAATGTGTTAAATCGATTAAAACTGAATAAAATCGATTGTCAGTAATGCATCAGGGCATCACTATTTTTAATTAGTACTCGAGCTGTCAAAAGTTAAATAAACGATTGGAACAATTATAGTACAATGTGTTTACAAAAAGACAAAATGCAGGGTAAACAATAGACAACCTTATACAAATACCTCAAAGTAAGTGACAGAAATGAATATATTTACAGGAGAAACGAAAACAATAATAGGTACTTATACAATACATAATATCATATTACTATAAATGTATGCCCCTATATATTATCCTTTATAAACACCATATCTGCATCTGAGATTATTGCAAAAAGAGTAATCTGAAATATTCAAGTTAAGAATCTTGCAGCGTTGCTTACAGAACAGCGCTTTAATGAACTACACTACTAATTTACCCCGCTTATTTCTTTTTTATTTTTACCTATCTAAAGTTAAATCAGACATTTTCAAACAACTTCTTCAACTCAATATCTAATATCCAGTAAAGGGTCGTCCGATATACGTATCTAATACGTAGTAATACTAGTAATACAGAGGTAAACTAATGAAGTTATACCCTTAGCACAAGGTGAGTTTCTACCTTGAGGGACCCCAGATCAAATGAAACACGAAATTAATAGCACTTGATGATATTACTGAGGGTTCTGCATGAAATAACCAACCATTCGCTCCATTGCTAGCATCGCCAAAAATTATATTTGACGAATGAGAAGTCAGACGCGGCCATTTGTGTGCGGCCAGGTGTATATTAACATTTATGACAATTACTAGCCTTTACCAGCCACTCCGTCCGCGTAGAATTCGTTGGGAACTATACAATTTTCCGGGATAAAAACTATCCTATGTCCTTCTCCAGGACTCAATCTGTCTGTATACCGAATTTCATCTAAATCGGTTCAGTGGTTTAGACGTGATGAAGTAACAAACAAATAAATAAACAAACAGACTTACAAACTTTCGCATTTATAATATTAGTGGGATTTCTTACATTTGATATAGTTAGCTTTGACTGAAATGTGAACAGTACCTAATAGAGTAAGTACAATATTGTAGTTATAGAATATAGAATAAACTGTCATAGTCATGTAATTAATATTTAATTCTGTAATGAGTAAAATTTGGTTTCTTGAACTTGAGATTTCTATTACCTATTCATATAAAATGAAAAGATACGTAATATATCATTGGGTTGCGTTGACATGGAAGTTTGATTTTTTCAATGCTTTAAGGGGTAGCAGACTTAAGTATAATTACATATTAAATTCAGCTTTACACCTACTTCATGAGGGAAATGGCAGGTGGTCACACCTGCACCACCAAGAGAGCAATTAGAGCAATTTATAATTTGAAGACGCGTGAATCTTTAAGAACTTTTTTTAAGGAAACAGATATCTGTTTCCTTAAAAAAAGTTCTTAAAGATTAGGATAAGGATACCCTAACTCTGCCGTCGCTTTGTGTTTTTGAAAAAGTCATGTATGTAAGGAAGAACATATGTGATTTTCCCACTAACGCCGATAAACCAAAGGCTACTAGAAACACAGGGAAGCTTAAAGTTCCATCTTATAGACTGGCTAAAACCAAAAAGTCGTTTCTGGGAAATATGCAATTTTTATAATAAAATTCCAACAAATATTATAAATGAAACAGATACAAAATTCAGATCTATTGAAAAGAAGACATTAATATCTAAGGCGTATTATAAAGTTAATGATTATATCATGGACAGGGATAATTGGAAATAATTCTGATCCGCATTAGCGATCCCCTCAAATAGCGAACCTACTGTGTTAAAAATAAAGTTGTTTTAAATACTTGTGATATATAGTATCATTTAATAAATATACCTCGTTGAGTTTCTTGCCGGATTCTTCTCAACAGAGGTTTTTCCGAACCGATGGTAGTTTTTTTTTAAATGCATAAGTGCTTGTTTTAGCCTAAATTGAATAAAGATATTTTGACTTTGACATTAGTGATTCTATAAAGATTCCGTTTTTTTACCTTTTAAGGTACAGAACTTGACAAACGTTTCCATAAATAAATAATAAACCAATTCCATTACCTTTGACTCCTCAACATCATTGTAACGTGTACCTATTTTTAATGTTATTAATGCTAGGTATGCAAACGTGTTGAAAATCACTTATCGCAAATAAAGTCCCTCCTGGATTCTGTTCAACCTAATAAAAGCAAATAAAAGTATTAGCGACAAAAAGTCGTGGCTTAAATGTACTTTGAGGGTTCATAGCGAACTCTTTAGTACATTTACCCTGGAAATTCTCTAATAATGCTGAACGTTCACACTTTGATGCTAAATATGGCATCTGCTCTTTAAACATTAGAAATTCCTGTAAAATTTTACGTCCTTCCTTAAATTTCTTGTCTAGAGGCAACAGGCTTTGAACTCAAATCCTAATTTAGTTTTTTTTTTGTGTTTACTCAATAAGTATTTCATTTTTAAACAATTTAAAAATCTGAAGTGTTATGCTCGGCTTAGTATAGGTTTTTAACGGAAATGTTGAAAAGCTACTATACCTCGACAGCTCGGTAGATCCCTGTCGCACTGAGCTTCTGCTGCCTAAAGGCATGCTGACTATAACCAGGGATCTACCGCGTGTGACAAACAAACTTGTTAAGGTACAGCCAAATAATTTTCTGTCATGAATTGACTTAAATGAGCAAATACTAAGTATTTCAGAAAAATAATATAAACGACAACATTGCTTGTTATTGTTACAATATTCTAGATCCACGCTTGCTGATTTAAATCAGAATACAAAACCTTCCTAGAATATTTAGTTCGAAAAAAAAAGGGAAGCATAATGAGACCTTCGGCTTGTCTCTCCATAGAGGTGCACCATGGCCTTTGTGTCGCAAATTGAATCATGACGCAAAGTGCTATACAGACGATAGGTAGGTATAATAAATTAGGTCCTACCTCCCTTTTAGAGCTCCGTTCGTGACGTGCTCTTTGTAATATAATTCCATTTCTCTAATTATCGCTCGAAATTCCCTCGATTAGGTAGCAATATGGCACCTTTGTGTGTGTACCAAGTTATTTGACGTATAAAACAGCTAACTAATTTTGAAACGTGATGGAATTATTTTCAAATTACTTTTAATAAATATGTTTACTGTACTATAGAACCCTACTAAAAATGTGTTTAATGTCAATAATAACATCGCATTGCTTGAATACATAAATTATTTTAACAATTAGTGTGATATCGAACGTTCTACGATAGGTCAAGAATACCTCGTTACTGTCAAGGTAAGAATTTAAAATTTGTGAAAAATTAGGTACTTACTTGAAACTGCTAAGTCAGTAATTCTAGTATCAAAATAGCTGTCCTAGAGCAAACTAAGTAACAAACAAAAAAGAAAGGCGATATAAATCAATTTATGCTGACATATCGAAGAACTTCACCAACACGCGAGAAATATTGCGATCCTTTAACAGAAAGTAACAGTTTTCCGGTAAGGTACCTAATATTGATTGATTGACCACAACTTGGCTTTATAACTGATTAATTGATGTAGTAATTCGTCGTGAGGGTTCGTTTGGAATAATAATGAAAGCAAAATTTACTAATATCGTTCGTATTATGATGCAGATATAAATATTAGGGATTAATCGATGTTCATGCCAATATCGATTCTTCCTGTTCGCAATTCTGCACAATGTGAATTCCACACAATAGTATTTCACCACATTCGCCATTGTGCACAGTCATTATTTGTGTACAGTAGCGATTCTTCCTGTTCGCAATTCTGCACAATCTGAATTCCACACAATAGTATTTCACCACATTCGCCATTGTGCACAGTCGTTATTTGTGTACAGTAGCGATTCTTCCTGTTCTCAATTCTGCACTTAATCACATTCTTTTTTTTTTGCCTTCGTTTTCAGTCGTTATATTCACACAATCGTGATTTTTAGGGCTTAGTACCTCAAAAGGAAAAAACGAAACCCTTATACGATCACTCGTGTGTCTGTCTGTCACAGCCGATTTGTTTCGAAAGTACTGGACCGATTGACTTGAAATGATAGCTTTGGACACTGCTATCTATCTACCTAATGTATTAAGTTCTGCCAAATTTGTGCAGCGCTGTTCTATGAATTCATCCGCGTGCCCGCTGTAAAATGTAGTATGTTTTCTATCTTAAAACATCCTTTAATCCTTAAATTTTGCTTGAGTAATTACTTCCGAGATGGCTCAGTACATCTTCTATGCGATGCAGTACCCGACTTTCAGTATATCAACACGTGACGTCTGACCGCGGCCGCTAAAGTACGAAGGGTATATGGTTACTGCGTCTATTCCCGACACAGCTCCTAACTAACGTCGCGTCGCTGTCTGAAGATAAAGACACGAACCCCAATATCGTCGGAACGGATTTATTTAGCTTGTCAAATGGCAAATTAATATATTAATTATCCTCAAATAAACTTTATACAAATTAATGTTATAAAAAAGGGACAAGTAAAATGCGGACCCGCGTGGAGAAGGTTCCGAATGATACATAGGTTAGGTACATTTTTTAGAATTGGTCCTGTAATTAATAAATAAATAAAATATTTTATACGTTCATTTCAAAATGTTTTCGAAGACAAGATGTGAACGGGTAATATTTGTATGCCAATATTTAAATTTAGTTGGTTCAGTAGATACGAAACATTATTGCTGCGACAGACGGACATACACACGAGTGACCCTATAGGAGTTCCGTTTTGTAACTAAGATCTGCGGACTTCTAAAATAAATTCATATATTATTATTATTCGCTTACTAATTATGGTGTACAATAAAGAGTCATTGTATTGTATTAACATTGACTAAGATATAATTATCATGTTTGACCGGATTCATTTTTCTGTTCACAAATATCCCCAAAGTAGTAAAAAAGAAAGAAAAAGCATTTTCCAATCAGCTCTCTCAGTTTGAGAAGAGGCCTGTACCCTGCCGTCGTTCGCATATAGGCCGAATCGACGATGAAGTTCGAAAATATAAAATTACTTTGCTAACTAGTTAAATATTACTTTCCCATAAAGAACCCGAAGCCATACCTAAACTGAGAAGGTTATCGATTACGAGTGTAGAGGTCGAAGAAAATATTAAGTTTTTAATCTTTATGAAAACTAACGAACTAAATCACGCGAAGAAAAGCGTAGACATTAATATTAATTTCAGTTCTGAAACGTCTTCAAGTCAGACGTTTTAACTTCATTTATTACATCACTTACAGAACAATTATAATACCTACAGATTTAAACATATCATATCATAATCTTTGTCATTCGAAACATATTAGTACCAAAATAAAGAGAAATATCGTCACTACTTTTAAAAAAACTCGTAGCTCAAAATAGATATTTTTTCTGAGTAAACTTTATAGACATTATATCAAGGTTCAATTTTGTTGACATATTGATTTTAGATACGAGATTTTTTCAAAGTAGTGACGATATAAAAACCTAAGCTAAATTAGCTAGCTAGTCACTAGCCCAGTTAGTTTTCATCTTTAATTTTATACTATCATCAACACCTTCATTATTGTTAAGTATAATAATAATAATAATACTTAACAATAGTATTATGAATAAGATGAAAACTAACTTTTGCAGGTGGTAGGACCTTGTGCAAGGTCCGCCCGGATTGCTACCACCATCTTGCTCGCTAATCCTGCCGTGAAGCAGCAGTGCTTGCACTGGCACTGTTGTGTTTCGGCGTGGAGAGTAAGACAGCCGGTAAAGTTACTGGCACTTGAGGTATATATCTTAGGTCTCTAGGTTGGCAACGCATCTGCAATACCCCTGGTGTTGCAGATGTTTACGGGTGGTGGTGATCTCTTACCATCAGGAGCCCCACTTGCTCGTTTGCCATCCAGTCGAATAAAAAAAAAAACTAGGCCAGTGACTAATACACTAGCAGAGCTGATGCGTGTATCACTGCACTTGTGTTGTTAGTTTTTGCTACTCAGACATAAAATTATTTTATACAATACCATGCCAATACCAATACCATTTTATATAATAATATTATTTTATATTATATTAAGGTATTTACGCTATTCTAGTAGCGTAAACTTTGAAGAAAATCAATTTTCTAGGATCCAATCAAGGATACACACACAAAACTAAGCTTTGACTTATCAAAACTTACGAAGCCCTTTAGAGCATATTTATTTATGTGTTCATATTCCTGGGCGTTTTTTCAGATACAGTTGTTGAAACAACTAGTTTAACTAAACAGTTTTTCTCCTATTACAATCGAAAGTGCTCCTGATTCTGAGTAGGAAAACGAAATTTCATCCAGATCTGTCAGTTCAACAACTTTTTCTGCAAATGCCCTCCTACTATTAAATCTTCTATTATGATTCATAATTTATGAACTAATTTTATTTGATGAACAAATATCGAAGCGCAAATCAAACACAGAACTTCTTACCTCCTGTGCACTTTAGTCCCCAGGTAAAACACTTGCCAGAGGGCACAGCTTGGGAGTATAATTCAACTGTTTATTTAGTATAGTCACTTTTGTTTCCAATTAACACCTCCGTAAGCAGAAAGGCAGAGACCTAACTCAAATTTTGCAGTTGTTTAAAAAGAAAACGTGGCATAGCAAACAGGTAAGATATAAAGCGGTGAGCTCCAAAGTCACCTCTCTACCTCTAAGTATATTTTAAAGTTGAATTGTATCCACGAAGTTGCGAGGTGTAATTTGAAGTTCTTTCGTCGAGCAACGTAGATACCAGCGTAATTGCGTTTAAAAGTGAAACTTTTGCAACTATGAAAATTGTTGCCAGAATTGAGTTTAACTCCCATCGCCTACTTAAAGCTCCGAGTGTCGACTAACTCTTTATTAAATTTATGGCCATGGAATTGGAAAGCGGATCGCTCTAAGTGACCAACATAATCAGTTTTTGGAAGGTTTGTGCCAAAGTAAAATAGACATATTATATTGTGTCCATTAGAAGATACAGCATAGTATACAGAATGAACATTTTTAACATCACATGGAGAGAAAGTACGATAAATGCTGACGATAGAAAAATTTACTAAAAAGAAACGATTCATCATTTTTAAAACCGGCCAAGAGCGTGTCGGACACGCCCAAAATAGGGTTCCGTAGCCATTACGAAAAAATTAAGTAATATTTTTCAAAGGATTTCGTATTTTGTACGGAATATTCCTAGTTTAGGTATATTTTATACTGTAGGCTGCTATTTACTCATAAACTACTAATAATTCTCAAGCAAACTTAGCCGTTATAGTTTTTCTTGAAAGTTTGATATACTTGCTACCATCCTGAATTTTTTCAAATTTTTCCACTCATCGGTTTAGATTTTAGAGGGGGGAGGACGCTCGATTTTAATGAAAATTTGTACTTTAAAGTTGAATATTTCGCAAACAAATCATTGAATCGAAAAATCGTGTAAGCAAACCCCTGTAATGGGTTTAAAAGATCAATCCAACAATACCCCACACTATAGGGTTGGATGAGAAAAAAAAATCCCCCCCACTGTACGTCTATGGGAGGTACCCTAAAAAAAATTTTTTTTATTGTATACCATTTTGTCGGCATAGTTCACATATATATCCGTGCCAAAAACAGCTGGACTGAATGGATGTAATTTGGTATGTAGCGCCACGTCTGCTGGGTCCACTAGTATTTGGATAATTATATTCCCGCGGGATTGGAATAAAATCCCAAAATTTTAACGACTAAAAATTAAAGGCATGAAATTTCGGATATGAAACTTCAATGAAATGAAATAATTCGTTTTTCTTTAGACATGGTAACAGTGGCGTCTAAAAATGTGCTAATTTGGTTAAATTTCGGATCTTCAATTCATCTGCCGGATCTAATGCGGATAAAGTCTAGGAATATTATACAGTTAAATAAATACTTTACAGATATAATACGGAGAAATTGAAAAGGAATAGGATGAGTTACAGGAGAGCGCCTCAATACGACACTTGGTCGTATAGAGACAGATGCATTTGCTCGAGTAATTTTCTGCCTCTGTGAACTTTGTCGGATTAGACAACATGGAGTGGCTCTACAGGCGCTATAGAATATATAGGTATACACACGTCAACAACAAAGTATTTTTCGCCTCAACGCTCCCAAGTGTATAGGACACTCATCCGTCCGGATCTCTTCGAGTTTAGCTCCGGCTTTAGACACCTTAAAATGTGTTGTTTTAATGTTAACAAGCAATTCTCGTCCTTACTTTGTAACTTTAATTGGCCACAAATAAATAATTCGATATTTAGATTATAAATATTTCTTTTACATTAACGAGGACATCATCGTAGCCTTTTGACCGAGGTTTTTAAAGAGGTATCAATCCAAGCAACCTTTAATATTACGGAAAATATCGTTACTTTGACTGCATTTCATTCGTTTTAATACATACACGTAGGAATCATCTACAAAATTTATTGCAAAAATATGTTTTATAAAAAAGGAGTTACAATTTACTTCCTGCCGCCCAATGTCCAACAAATAGACCCGTAGGACTACGTTTTGAGGCTTCAAAAATATTAAAGTTGTTTCTTTTTCGCATATAGCTTCCGGAGCGTTTGCCCAACCTAATACAAAAAATTGTGTCATTTTGGGTGCCTGCATAAGTAGAAATTTAGGTATTAGTGTTTTCCATTAGTATTTGACGAAAAAAAAATTAAAGACGAAAATTTTACTTTCTTATTAATATCTGAGCAGTAACTGATGTACCTAGGCATTTTGTGTCATATCCATCCACGGGAATCCTGATTTTTAACCAGTACCTAACATGTCGCCCAACTAACTCTAAAAGAATATTACAGTTTGTTAAAAAGATGTCAGACGTTTTAAAATACCGATATCTGTTATCCAAAATATTTTGTGTCAAATTCATCCACGATATTTATAGATATTTTTTTTTTAATACAATACCCTGTAAAACCCACAAAAGAAAATTCAAGTTGTTAGAGTTTACGTGTTTTGATTATTAACGGTGTAAAAAAACACTATTCATAATTTGTGTCATTTTCATCCACGGATTCTCATTATTTGAAAAAAAACTACCACGAAACGTACTTCGCGCGAATGGCGAGCGCGGGGAAGAGTACATCGGGTGCTTGGGCGCCGGCTGGCAGCGTTCGTTTGTTTATATTACCCGCGGCTTCGCACGCGTAATCTGACAGTTTAATTGATTCCGAGATTTTACTGAATTCTCATGGGTAATCCCAAAAATTACATCATAGTTATCATTGACTTTGTATTAAAAACAGCTGTGCAAAATTTTATGAATTTAAGTCTAGCGCTTGTCATTTCGAGATTTTATGCCTATCCCATGGCAATTTTTTACGAGATACCTACCTAATAAGTTTTAGTTTTTTTTTGCTGATTACTTTTGGTTGACTGTAATTTCATTGTTATCTAAACAACACTTCCGCACCAAATTTCAAATCGATGTCATTAATCACTGAGGAGTTCCCTTCTGAGGAGACGCTCCTGGCTGCTTTACCAAGATGTTACTACCAGATACCGGTGTGAAGTAAGCGGCCAAAAGTTAGCGGCCGATTATAACCCAACCCAATTAAGAAGTTTTGAGTTATTATTTGCATTTGTGAGGTCATAAGACTGACAAAAACACACACACTAGTTGATATATGATACAAACTAGTTTATATTTAGTAGTTAGTATGACACAAACTAGTTTATATTTAGGGACAAGTATTCAACCTGAACGTCTGGTGAAGAAAGAGAATTATTGCCAGCTACACCAGATTAAAACAAGCAGCATATAAAACTTCGAAACTAAAATGAAAAAAAAAACACCAACATGGAAATGCGAACCTCTTCAGGTCTTTCCATAAAATAACACTGGATACTAAATGCTTTCTACTAAAGCTGCAACTGCTAACTAACCTCAACTAGTCTAGGAGCCACGCCCGATTTAATGAAAGCGGTGTATTTTTTTTTTATAAAATGAGAAAAACGACATGTTGCAAATAGCAAATACGAACCTCTCCAGTATTTTGTGGCATGTTATTACGCACGTTGAGAGCTTTCGATCAACGCTTCAAGTGTCCAGTAACCTCATTTTAGTTTTGAAGAAAAGGTAGAATTAAAGTTAGCGGCCGAAAATAATCACAACAAAAATAAAAATAAACATTGATTAGATAACGTGTTCCTTCCAGATATTTTATTAATACGATTATGCATTTGAAAATATTTCCATCAAATCTGAAACTGCCCATAACCAAAGCCTAGTACGGGAGTTACGCCCGAATAAAAGTAGGCGGCCGAAAAATTTTGCAGTAATATGACAAAACGACCAACTTGGAAATGGGAACCTCTTTAAGTCTTTCCATATTATAATACGGGATACAAAGCTGCAAGAATTTACTAACCTCATCTAGTTTAGGAGCCACACCCGATTTAAAGAAACTGGCGTTTTTTTTTTTGTAATAAAATGAGAATAACAACTTGTTAGAAATGCGAACCTCTTCAGTTTTTTCTGGCATATTATTACGCACTACGCCTCCTTTTATTCGGGCGTAGTTCCCGTACTAGACGTTGGTTATGGGCAGTTTCGGATTTGATTGAAAGCTTTTTAAATGCATAATCATCTTATTAAAATTTCTGGATGAAACGCGTTTTCAAATTGTTTAGTTTTTTTTTCGGTCGCTAACTTTAATTCTACCTTTTCTTCAAAACAAAACGAGATTAGTGGACATTTGAAGCATTCATCGAAAGCTCTCAGCGTGCGTAATAATATGCCAGAAAAAACTGGAGAGGTTCGCATTTCCAACATATTGTTATTTACATTTTATTACAAAAAGAAATACGCCGCTTTTTTTCAAATCGGGTGTGGCTCCTAAACTAGATAAGGTTACTAAACTCTTGCAGCTTGTATCGAAAGCTTTTAGTATTCAGTATTATAATATGGAAAGATTTAAAGAAGTTCGCATTTCCAAGTTGGTCGTTTTTTCATATTACTGCATACATTTTCGGCCCCCTACTTTTATTCGGGCGTAGCTCCCGTACTAGATGTTGGTTATGGGTAGTTTCGCATTTGATCGAAGCTTTTGAAATGCATAATCATATTAATATATAATATCTTTCCAGATATTAATATAATATCTAGGAGGAAGGCGTTTTCCAATCAATGTTTATTTTTATTTTAGTTGTTTTTTTTCGGCCGCTAACTTTAATTCTACCTTTTCATCAAAACGAAACGAGGTTACTGGACATTTGAAGCGTTGATCGAAAGCTCTCAGCGTGCGTAATAACATGCCACAAAAAACCGGAGAGTTCCCGTTTCCAAATCGGATGTGGTTCCTAGACTAGATGAGGTTAGTTAACAGTTGCAGCTTTTATAGAAAGCTTTTAGTGTCCAGTGTTATTTTATGGAAAGATTTGAAGAGGTTCTCATTTCCATGTTGGTGTTTTTTTTTCATATGGTGTAGCTGGCAATAATTTTCTTGCTTCACCAGACGTTCAGGTTGAATACTTCTCCCTGAATATAAGCTAGTTATCGTGTTTTTGTCACTTTTATGAACACACAAATGCAAATAATAACAAACTTCTTAATTTGGTTGGGTTATAATCGGCAGCTAACTTTTGGCCGCTAACTTCACACCGGTAGGATTGTTGACGCTAAGCGCTGCTATTTTAGAGATATGCAGTGACGCGATAGCCAGGTTTTAGAGCTGGGCACACTCCTTGACCATACAAGATATCCATCTTCCTTTAAGTTCGAGTGAGAGAGAAGGAGCTTAGGGGCTAGATCACATCCTACTAATATTATATATGCGAAAGTTTGTATATCTTGATGTTTGTTACTCAATCATGCTTTAACGGCTGGGTAGCATTAGCTTAAATTTGGGATACTTATAGATATAGATATCGGTTTAAATTAACTACATATATGCGTCACGACACGACACGACAGATAAATACAAATCCGACTTTAGCGTCATAAGCAGGATCCACGTCAAATTTCGATCATTAGAATTTTCGAACTTAATGCCAATTAGTTAAAGTTGACATTAGTTTTGTCGAATGTCCTAAATTTAGGTGCTTTCTGCTGTTTGATACTATGAACATACCATTTCTAAATTTTTACATAAAATACAATACAATACAATGACTCTTTATTGTACACCAAAAATAGTAAGCGATACAGAACAGGTACACAGAATGAAAATTACAAGGGTTAACAACAGGCGGCCTTATCGCTTAAGAGCGATCTCTTCCAGGCTTAGAGCAACGCGGGCTTCTTCGGAAGGGAGCAGCCTTAGCGGTAGATTACCTTTAAAATAGTTCTGGCGTTTGTTGCGGGGGGAAATGTGCATACAAGTGCAGTTCGGCTTACTTAGATGCAAAAACAAAACTGCCAACTGACTGTAATGACGACGTTAACACATAAATAATCCAACAATACACTAATAATTCGTTTACAGATGACTCCAAACTAACACATTGACAGTAACATCATTAAGTCATCGCTTTATCGCTTATGCGATTTATCGCTTGACTGATCCGAAATTTGTACCGCTAGGACTCGATGTTGGTAAACGAATCCGACAATAATGTACGTCTTTGTTGTTTAAATGTAATTAAATAGCAATAATACGATAACAATTTACTTCCATGTGAAATGTAACACCATAATTTTGCAAGCTTGATGTCCCAGATCTCTTTTTACAGCAGGAAACTGAACAATTCGTTATTTTTAGCACCGCCGCGTTCACTCGCGCTTCTCGATTCAGTCTAGTAGTTTGAAATCCGAGCGCGCCTTGTTTTATAAAATTCGTATGCCCAATTGGGCTTGTACTTTGACAGAGGGGAACGCGTCGAATGGCTACTCCCTTCCGCCCGGGTTGCTCTAAGCTTCCAGGCAACCTTTTTTATATATAACTATCAGCCTTTTTGATTCTTAAATTAATGTACCTATTATTTACATACTTCATTATTTGAATAGGTACTACATTCAGAGTATGCAAAAAAAGAAAGTTATGCAATTTGTTCATTACGTAGCGGAGATAAAAGTCAGTCAATTCAATACTCATTAAGTTATATAATAGGCGAAGTGCATAGTTTAAGGCCAGCGAAAAAAATGAAAGAGTTAAAAACATTGCAGGATCGCTATACTCGACAACAATGTCGCATTTAAATTTTATTATTATCAAGTCTCAAACTTGGTCACGGTAATATCTAAGTTGGCTTAAGTCAGGGCTATTACGAAACTCGAAACTTGAAGTTCGTGTCGTGCGGTCCTCTGACACTTACAGTATTTAATACGAGAGCGAAAGGGACAGTACGATACGAACTTCGAGTTTCGAGTTTCGCAGTAGCCCTGCTGTACCTACAGCCAATTCAATCTGGTTCCAGAAAAAAAAAACAAAACATCTAGCAAATCAAAATAACAAAACAACTGATACCTACCCATTAGGTATCAGTTATTTTGTTAGAACCTCGGACTTTTTTAATGTGTGTGAAACAGCTCGTGGTGTTTTCAGAGGAAAAATACACCTGCAGTTTTGATATAAAATTAAATATCGTAATACATTTTGAGAAAATGTTTATATTAGTCTCGGCTGGAATAGCAATTGCTGGCTTTGTATAGTTAAACGGATTCGCAAGTTCGTTCGTTTAATACTCATACTCAGCCAGCAATTGCCTACTTCCATGCGACCCATAGATGAAATCGTACCGAACGAACGTGTTTGCGTGCTTATGCCCCCGTCGCCCCGCCGCTTGACCGCGCGGCCCGTTTCGACCGCAACCATTTGTGTTTATGTTTTATTATTTTAAATATCGTGGGCGAAAATGACACAAATTTACAATGTCGATTTATCATGCATTTATGATATAAAATATGTGAACTCTAATGACTATAATATTTTTTTGAAGCGTTTGTAGGTTAAGAAAACAAAATAATTTAAAATCTTAAAATATCGTGGTCTAATTTGACACAACTTTTTTTTATAGGCGTATGTAAGTAATCTGAAATAGGAAATAAATATTTCATAAACTGTAATTTTTTTTTCACACCATTTTTACATACTGTCCATATAACAGTTTGCACTGGACGAAAATGACACAAATTTGGTTTACATACTCCACAGGCTATCCTAGATATGATGCCATAATTATTTTTAACTTTAAATTTATTTTGCGAGATTTATTCAAATAAAAAATAACAACCACAAATCTTCAAATTGCTGAAAATGCAGGCAACAAAAATGACACAAAACGCTACAATAAGCTTCATAGGTACGACTGTACCCACAGGCAAAAATAAGAAACTTTAGAATTCTTGAAACTTAATACCTCAAAATAACGTAGTCCTATCGGCCTAAAAAAGGACTTATTGTAATGTGACATCGAGCTCTCTCATAAGTGACATGAAGTTTCATGTTCTTAAATAAAAAAATTACTTGGGCCGCAGGAGGTACATAATTTCAGAATATAATTTTACTCCAAAACAATTTCAAATATCCTATCCATAATTCGAAATGTAACACAATAAATAGATAGTCAAATCAAAATTTCTATCGTTATAATACAATAGTAATCCGTAAAAATTTAAATAAATCCCAAAAAATTATACGTCGTGGACAAATTCTTTGACACACGAAATGATGACCCGGATTGCTACCACCATCTTGCTCGCTAATCCTGCCGTGAAGCAGCAGTGCTTGCACTGTTGTTTCGGCGTGGAGAGTAAGACAGCCAGTGAAATTACTGGCACTTGAGGTATCCCATCTTAGGCCTCTAGGTTGGCAACGCATCTGCAATACCCCTGGTGTTGCATATGTTTATGGGCGGTGGTGATCTCTGACCATCAGGAGACCCACTTGCTCGTTTGTCATCCAGTAGAATAAAAAAAAAATAAGCTGCTTATAATATTGTGAAATATTAAGACAGACGATGTCAATCAGGTACTTAATTAAACTTAAAAACAAACACGACTAAGTATATTATTATGTCTGAGTCGCAATCATCATTAAATTATTGTGCACGAGTGGTCAAAGTGTTACTGAGTTTTTCTTTCCAAGTCCAGTCGGATTGAAAGCTTACAAATTACTTCTAAAATACAGAGAAACAAGAAATAATGTCGTTTCCAGGCATAGTACATATAGCAACCACATAAATGTAGACAAATATTAGACCTTGCTACATTTGCAATATGGTTCAAAATCGAAGTTGTTAAAAATGCTGTTTGTTTTTTAATTAATCCCTCAGGTAAACAACATAAAACTATGAATCATTTTGTACTAGCTTATCTAAATTAGCGGGGCCTGGAAAAGGGTTAAACTTTAATGTCATATTTGTTTGCATTAGAACTATTGCGTACGCAAGCGATCAAGATTTTCGGTTGGTAGGTCGGGTTCTCGGTAGTCAGTTGGTAGGACACATCTGGCACGTAAAGCCACAACAAGTACGGGTTCAAATCTCGTCCGGCGTTCCGAAAAACCATTTTGTTTTTAAAAAATCTTATAAAACTTCAATTTAGATACTATATAAGCAGGCGAAATAAAATCGATAGGTACCTGCCATATAAGTTCATGAATATCTACGAGTAGACATATTAGGTTTAGCGGAACACATAATGTAGGCAAAATTTAGCCAGAATAAAACTCACTAACTAGACCAACTAAGAAATAGCACTGTAAATAATATAAATAAGTACATACATAAATATAATGTATATAGGTATAGTTAATATCATTGCTTGAGTCCAGTTTTTTAATTGTATTCATTTGCATTCCAGAATAACATATCCATAAAATAAAGACCTACTGTACACTTACGTAGACAGGAACAACTAGTTTTTCTGTTGACATAAATCCTGTCCCTTTGGGAATAGGAAACGATGCGGAAGCGCTTCGCAGAAGGCTCTCATGGGCGGTGTAATTTATAACCTATCCACTACACCAGTACCGTCACCCATTACAACTGCCTTCACACAAACTACTACTGCTGCCGTCCTTTATCAACATCGCTGGTTAAAATGGGACAGAGATACCAAACCATGATTGAAGTTCGACGGTAAATTGAAGGGGCTACTCGTTTGTAAGGGAACATGATCCTGATCGGGTTCATACACAAACTAAATAGGCAGGTTAAATAGCCTTGAATACTTTAAAAGAGTCATGTGTGTACCCTTGAGATTATTTTGGAGAGGGTTTTAACGTGCCCTGTTGTAAGCGATTGAGCCAACTCAGGTAATGGGAAAGAGATTTTGTCTTGTGCCTTTTGACTTAACCGTGATTTGTCAATAGAAGTAGCTTGTGGGGTTAAAGTTATTTTTAATGTAGTCTAAATGTAAAAATGTACTAGATAATAAATAATTACCCTTCTCACTTTTGATGTAAGTATCTATATAACAATATTCTTGACTTTAAATAAATAAATTTTAAAATAATAAAAAAAAACATCCAAATTAGATTGATATTTTTTTTAAACTTATCATTAATCGTAAGTTAAGTAACACCTGCAATATTATCCTTTTGAAAAGTACAGAAAGTAACTTTAATTTTTAACTAGCTTTTGTGCCCGGCTTCGCTCACGCAGAATTGGTATGTAGCTTAAACCTTTTTTGATCCCACAGGAACCATACATTATTTCAGGATAAAAAGTAGCCTATATGTTAATCCACGGTATATATTACCTGTATGCCAAATTTCATGCAAATCCGTTCAGTAGTTTAAGTAAAGTAACAAACATCCACACATCCATCCATACAAACTTTCGCGTTTATAATATAGGTAAGTAAGATTACCTAAAACACATTAGTAAAATTAAGCGCCATACTTATTTGAGTTACGTATTACGTTCTGTTCATAAAATCAAATTATAATAATGTTAATAATAACTAATAGCTACCGGAATACCTGCCTGCCAATAGGTCCAAGTAAGTTTAGAGTGCAAACTTAACTTCCCTTTTCGTATAGCGTGATCTAACGTACCTACATTGCATCCTAACTTGTTGATAATAGACGGCGTTCAATACAAGTTCGTCCAAGATTGAGTGAAGTTATGCTTCAATGAAACGTTATATAATTAAGTTTTCAGAAGTTCGACTTTAAGTCAAATCAGTCTTATAATCAAAGCCGGCAAATAAACTTTCCCCCTCACCCAAGTCACCGGGCAAGCGACAACTATTACCCTCGGGACGATACATCTTACATTTTTCGCGATAAGTAGCCGTAGCTTTGTACAATACTGATTTATAGGGGCCTTAAAATATATGTTACGACTGATAAAAAACATCAGAGGTCGTAATATGTACTCGTGACAAGCGATTGTGAAATTGTTTTATGATGCGTGAGGCCAACAAATTTATCATTTCTGTTTTCGTTTAGAATTTCATTTCATTAAAATTTTCATTTGATGAACTTTTGTATTAAATGGAACAGTTAAAATAAAACGATCTCAGACGAAAATTTTATAACATTTTAACTGCTTCCACAGCAGCTAATGAAGTATTAAACACGGTATTTTCGAAACATACTGCTTTAATGGAATAAACGTGTGCCTATGCCGAAGACAAATGAAGTCGTACTGGTAAATAAATTAAGCAAATAGCTCAGTATACAAGTTTACATGGAGATATATTTATGGTTTTGTGAGAGTAACACATTATTACTTCCTCTCACACTAGCAAGTCATTTAATCACTGTAACTGCGGCTAATGTGCCACATTATTTCGGACGAAGAAAGCCGGCGAAATATGGCCCGGACGTGTTGTTATCTCTATCCCTTTTATTAAATATTAGATGGACATACTTCAGCGTTGTGACAAGCGATTTAATACATAACTATGTTCCGGAGAGCTTTGCGTGTCACAGGACAAGAAATTGCCGCGGTTAATGTTGTGTGTAAACTTTTGTTCCGAGTTTCCATTTTGTGGTTAAAATACACAAATGTAACTCGCAATAGGTCCCGCATAGTTTTCAACTTAGCTAATACGATAATTTGATAAGCAAAAAGCAGGGCCGTAGCATTAATTAAATTTAAACTACAGGGCTATATTCTGGAAACGTGATCAGGGCCAAGAACCCTAACTAACTAGGTCAATTATAGATAGAGTTACTGATTAGATACTGTTCAATATTTAATAAGTGAGATTGTTGTTCATTTGTTTTTGTTTTTTTTTTTCGAGTAGAATGTGATTAATAGCATTCTTGTGGTGTCCATTTAGAAACGAAAATGTGAATATTCCACGTTAATGCGGTATAGTAAATAAATTGTATATGTACATCTACTATGAGCTGTGTATAGTTTGGGTTCATGTCTTCAGAATCACAATGCAATAAATATTTATCGTACACAATATAATAAAGTTAATAAACAGTTCAGAACAATAGTACATTGACAAAAACACGGTAAACAATTGCTACAGAGCGATTCCTTCCGTGCCTTTGAAAACAGAAAGCATAAAGAAACGTATTTATATAGGTGGTGCAATAATCAAAATGAGTTTTAATAAAATACATAAAATGCACATAATATATTAAACACAATACAAACAAAATTATATGCACTTATAAAGCACTTGTTGCATTCTGTGCGGTTGATGCAGTGAGGACTTGATTAGGTGCATCGATTCATCACTTCCTAGTTCACATTCAAAAGGGTGTTAAGCTAAAGTTATGAAGCCAATCGGCCAGTTGACTGAAACCGAACCTGACTAGTTAGTCACAAGGCATCCATCATTGTTGATATAATATGTAATGGTGATTAGATACCTAGAGTGCACTGCAACTAATACGAAATAACAGCGGTACACAAAGTAGTTCGAAGGCCTGAGTTACTTGGCTACAAAATGTCGAATAAGTACAATTAAGACATTTTTTTTTTCATTTTCTAACTACCGAACATGTTTACTTTTTAACCAACCCCATAACAGACTTTTCAAAGCGATTACATTGCTTCTTCAGGAATTCTCAAGCGAATTATGAAAAATTAGAAAATACTGTGACTTGAATAATAATGTATTGCTTAAAAACTTAAGCACAATTAATTTCCCGATGCTAATTTTATAAGATCATAACCAAACAAATGATATAAATAAATAAAAATAGTACAATACAATACAATACAATAACTCTTTATTGCACACCAACACAGTAAGCAGTACAGAAAACACAAGTATATACATAGATTTTCTAAGATGAGCAATAGGCGGCCTTATCGCTTCAGAGCGATCTCTTCCAGGCAACCTTTACATTGAACAAAAGTAAGGAACATCATTTTAGCAGGTGGTGCAATTTACAGTAGATTAGAGCAATATCAGCAAGAACACATAAAACTAACACATACAATACGAGTACACATACACAACAAATGTAAACAGATCGAAAATAAAAACTGAAATATAGATGCACAGAAAAACCAGAAAAATAAGACCAGCACTGGGAATCGAACCCAGGTTTTCGGCATTCCGTGCCACGTGCTATACCGCTACACCACTGCTGGACAACGGTAGGTACAGACACGAATTTCCTCTATGCACCACATATCTCAGCTTTTAATGTTAATCAATTAAGAAGTGTATACATATTTTAATAAAAAGCTATTAGTGTCCAAAGGGGCGTATGAATATTTTTGTAGTTGACTACAACACATTAAATTACCATAGCACGTTTTGCACCATCGCCAATCATGTCCGTAAGGCACTTTAAATCCACTTATTTACCTTTACGCTTTCGAACGTCTTAACCTCTTCAACGCCACAAAACAAACAAAGTAACGGAACGTTCTCTGTACGTTACAGAAGAACCAGAAAAAAATCAACTTGATTTTTATTAATTCCAGTGCAGAAGGATTAAATAATTTCAAGTTGAATGTTGAATATGCATAGATGACCGTGGCGTGTGAGGCATTCCATTGGCTGTCACGACCAAGTAGATGGCTGGGGCGGTGAAGAGGTTAAGCGTTTGACAACCGCATTAGCTAAGCGTGTTGGGTATCACTCGACAATTACATTGGTCAGCAATCTGCAATCATGTCAAACTCCAAGTCACTGGTGGACCAAAAGCATGAAGACCTTAGACTAAGTGGACCGCAAAACCTAACCCCAAAGAAGACAAACTATTGGAAATCTTAACCACCTTAATTTAAACAATATTAATTTAGTAACGACCTTGACTTAGTCACGACCTTAACTTGGCTGTTTTTAAAATTGATTCGAACCGCAGGAAAATATTCGACATTAACTTAGTAACCACCTAAACTTAGTATCGACCTTAACTTGTTAGTAACGACCTTAACTTGGCTGTTTTTAAAATTGATTCGAACTGCAGGAAAATATTTGGTGGGCCGCACACGGCCCTCGGGTTGCCTGTTTATCATGATTACATTAGGCAGTGACTACACTGCTGTTAGGATAACTGTGTCCACCAAGCCGATCTATTCGCTCGCACATTAATTACGTCGCACGGCACTGTCTCGTGAAATATGAACCTGCAGCGATATCATACCAGCATTGCACTGCCGCCGTTGAATAATTTATGACCATACGAACAGAAAACGCCTATGCCATCGACCAGTTTTAGATTATTCATGGCCTGCGCTTCAATTATAGGGCAAACATTGGCTGGTAAGATCGTGGACACACAAGAATGGGGCCTATTCCATTCCACACTATGGTTACTAAGTATGCAAATACTATTTCGGGTGAAAAATATGTAAGTATGTTTAATGTAAGTGAAGATAAATTAAACAATACTAAAATTATAGATTTTTTTTTGTTCAATGTAACAACTTAAAACGCTTACCAAATTACACTGGACTTCAACTATCAAGCTAGACAGTAAGAAGATTCTTATGCTATTCCATAATACTAGTTATTAGTCTTTTTGTCTGTCTGTGGTTTTACCGTTCAAATTTAATAGGATCAAAAGTACTTCATGCAAATTATTTAACAAACTAAATTGTTTACCAAACTGTTACTTAACTGTTTTGGCTAATATAACTTGCGTAAGCAAAATCCGAATCCATCTTAAAATATTACTTAATCTAACTGGCGTTCAGTGAAGGAACAGTGTAAGATTTAATCTTTTCGAATAATGGCTTCCATTCAAGTTCGTATTCATTGGTCCTATTTCGTGATTGTAATTTGCAACCGAGTTAAGCTCATTCATTGGACGAAATAGCAGCGCGTTTGCAATCTCAATTAAATAACGCAAATTTGCAGGCTCGCCACTGATTGAAACGCAACGGTTACGTTAGTCAATTTGCTCAAACGCATTCCGTTAATCATAAGTTTTTATTTTTATTTTAAAGACTAGTATTGATTTATTGTTTGTAGATATCGGCAGATTCCAGCTGGTTACTTTTTGCGCTATCAAAACTGCTTACCTACATACTAGGTATATTGTGGTGTTCAATTAAAAATCACTGTATTGTCATGTTGTTCGTTTTTTTTGTCTCTGTTTTTATACGCTTTTACGCATAAAATAGTCAACCGATCGTGAAGAGTTATAGAGATAGTTTGAGATCCTTAAAAAGGGCATAGGATAGTTTTTATCCCAGAAAATTGTATAAATCTTGAGTCTGAGTGCGAAGGTGGCGGGCTACAAGCTTCTTAGTAAAATATAAACTATTGAATACACTATTTATAATTTATTAATTCAAATTCATCAGACAATATTTGATTACGCCGCTAGCATTATCACAATTCATACAAATCCACCCTTTTACCGCAAGAGCCTGCAAAGCACTTGCTTCCTTTTTGTTCCTGTCCGGTTTCACCGTTAGAAATTACAATAAAACAAAGGTCAAAGAGCAACCCTTACAACTCGGCAGCAATGACATTAGGCCCATAATCAGACTCGAATAACTGTGCGTAGTGCGTAGGCGTAGTGTAACTTCTTTGTCAGTAAAGTTAGTTTATTATAATTTAGTCTAACATTATTGAAACTACGTTGCTCAAGTTAGTTTCATGCTAAATATCTGTGGCTGTACGTTTAGAAAGGGCTTCATTTTTGTTCGCCAAGCATTATACACCAAAGCTTACCAGTTTAGTGTGGTAGCAGAACCAGCGGTTACCTATTAGATAATACTAGATGTTTTTCATTGGCTAAAGAGCAGCGAGTATATTTCACACAAATTGTTTTCATAAATTAAAATTCAGGATGTACTCGTACTGCAATCTACTTTATAATCAACGCTTTCAAAGGAGAAAATCTTATGAGGATTAACGTTCCCGCGGCGTCTTAGATATCGGGAACAAGTAACAAGTATCAAGTAAGTTGCGTTGCCAAGAGCAGAGATTACCGGAATAGAGTTGGAGGGATTAGCTAGGAGTCTACTTGCCTAATACTCTTTGACGCCAGCTCACGGTGCAACGCTGTTGCCCGCAAATTAAGAGGTGTTATGTCGGTTACAACAGAAAACAAACAATATAAACAATAGTAGATTAACTACATAAACAACAAAATAATATGATTGCTTTTTCTCCGAATTTATTTATATGTCAATCATCAAATCAGCCCACGTTCACCGACTGGTGGGTAAAGAGTTTGTTTTTTCACGCTTACCTACCATCCATCTATGTCTATCAAATGTCATTCAACTGTAGACTGTTGGTGCGTACGGTGACCTTTGATTCAATCTGGACCCTCACTAGTAGCTACTTTTGACCATTTGTCGTCTATATGATCTTGTGATATTACTTTAAGAGTACCTACATAGTAATTATGACAAAGGTATGATAATTCTGACTGTTCTATATATTCCTTGATTTGCGGTCAAAATATGTAGGTACCTACATTTTGTGCTGTAAGGTAGATTTAGTTATGTAATTTTATATTCATTACTCTTTTTATACCGTCACTCTACGACTCGAGCAATGATCGTTGATAGCAAACATAAAACGGAAAAATGTTTTTGACACATTCGTTTTAGCGCCTTCACAAAAAGTTTTTGCATTTTCATTAGATGAAGTTGAGATTTCTAACGATTTGGGGAAGTTCGAAGTGTAATGAGCCTTCAGTCTCCTTCCCCTAGAGCCTTGTGAATGATGTGAAAACTCGAGTTGAAAGTTTGCGCCAGCCGAGGATTCTTACACCACTCATAAATATAGATCGCGCAATTTTGTTGAAGGTTATCTTAATGAAGATTTGTTTTTGAAACATGTGATGACTTGAACATAATATCTTAGGTGATAAGGCCAGTATCATGCTGCTTCATTAGATATTTTTGTTACGGGATGTAAACCGTGATTACTACCGCTCCCGATATTTCGACGCAGATGCATGCGTCATGACACAAAATAGAAATAGTAGGTAAAGTCATGATTACGGGTAAACTCAATCACTCAACCACTTAACACATTAAAAATTGCATTGCTGCTTCAGTTAGCGGGATTTTATGTTAAATTCTTTCTACTAGGTAGGTACGTCACTTACGTTAATATCTGCCACAGCTACTTTAACTTTGTCAACTTCCGATTAAAATTGGATTAAAATTCAGGATTTTCAGCATTAAAAAACAACGTGACTGTTAGTATAAATGAAAGCTCGAATAATACTTCGCTGCAGAATTTCGTTATATTTTAAATAATGAAATATCAGTAATATCACTTATCACATTAATATAGACGTTATACGGCGTAGCTTAATCCCGAGACGTAATGCTAAGGTAACATATAACACAACTTATATGATGCGAAACTTACGTAATATAAATTATCCTTCAAGTTAAAAGCTGTACCACTACTATGAGTTTACAGTGACCGTACTCGATAGCGACGGCGTAAATTATTTGTATGGAGAATTGTACAGCGCCTCTACAAATAATTTACGCCGTCGCTATGGAGTACGGTCACTGTAAACTCATGGTAGTGGTACTGTTAAGATTCCCGTGGCGCAAAAAATAAATCTCGACGCGCTCGTGGCACGCTGCCTCCTAGCAGAGCTATATAACATTTCATTAGCGGTCAGCCGAGACGTTCCGGTTACACAGACAATAAATTTTCATTTTTGCGGAAGGACAAGTGAAAAGAAAAGATAAATAGGGAAGGAGATTTGCCTTACGAACGCATAAACTATTCGACGGCCTCGCCGCGACATCGCTCTACAAGGTTTCGTGAGGGAAATATTTGTCTGACGAATAGGGAAAGCGTGCATGGCTTGTTTTTTTTTACAATTTTATTTATCAAAAGTTATGGCTGCAATTACATGTGATTGATACCCATGACAAAATTCACTATCACATCTCTGTGAATTTTAAATGCAACCAACATTTTGTCGTGAAATATTGGTTAAGACACAGATCTTTTTTATATTAATTACTTGTTTATTAAATGTTTAACCGTGGCTGCGCAATTGCTTTCAAAAGTACAGTCAAGAGCAGGGCATACAATCATAGCGTCAAATATATGCACAAAACGAGTATACAGCGACCTTATTCTTAGTGTCGTTCATTATATGACCTTGGTTCAACAAACCTCATAGTATCAACGATTTGTTACTCGTTAATATAGCACAAGCAACAAGATAAAAATGTTCATAACGCTAAAATTGTATCCTTTGATAGGAAAGTTAGCGGAGATAAAGTTTTATGACATTAACCGCGCATGGCTGCGGCTAGATGAAGGATTACAACAAGAAGTTACTGCGGGTGGCTATCATTACACCATCTAATTTGCACTACGCTTTATCCAGTTCTTTGAAGGGAGTACTGTACTACGGATTTTTCTCAGGTGTCATAGTTTTTATTCAATGCATTTTTTTCTGATAATAATACTATTAGGTATACCAAAATACACTCTGCAAAGTAAATAGAAATTGTGTTTAGTTTGTGCTCTCGTAAAAAGGCAGTAAGTACTTGCATAAACACGTATCTGCCATACTTACAAATATAGCTATTGCAAAACTTCTAATGATACGGGCCATGGCTACATTCTATGTATTTACCTACTTAAAGTAACTAAGGAACCCAAACAATACGTTCTTACCTTCTCAGATATTTAAATACAGATAAAAGCCAAAGCGTGCCTAGTTGAAGGCCGCAAATAAACATCAGCTATGTTTTACATAGGAAACCTTTTCTCGTCTCGGGAATCCTATTTTAGTTTTTCCGTTCATTCGAACATCTGTCACGTCCAAGGAAGCTTGAAACAAATTACCATCATGTCTGGCTGTCTGCTTGAGAGTTAATACCTGACTATTTTTCCTTTTACTTGATTTATTAAAAAATATGTTCAAAGTGAATACTTACGTCACCACAATCTTTCTTGACTCTATGACTTGTTTGTGTCTGGACTTTTTAAATAACTAAATAATGTATAAGGTATTTCAAATTTTTAGGGAGTTACATTTTCAAAATTATCATACCGAACCCAAACTTGTTAAATTATTTATGTTTACATACAGGCAAGATAATTATGATTACATTTTTTGTAAAAAAAAATGTAATTTTAATGGTACATCAAAACGAAAGGGAAATTGTTAATTAGGTCTAATCTTTACACGAGTATTGACGTAATCCTTACTTCATATACATAAATTTCGTCAAGCACTTCAGCCACTGTAATACAAAAGAACTACTTACAAGAACGTGAAAGGTAAGGCCCATACTATGTTAATACTAGCGTAACCGCTATTCGAGGCATTTCACAATATTGCACAGTTCGCCTTGTTTGTACTATTGCCAGCCAATTACAAAAGTTGCTAGCTGTTTTATTTCCATTTCTTTCGTTCGCTTTACAGTTCTAGCTAGATGTTAATCAACTTTGAATGTACAAAGACACTTTTCAGAGCTCGGGTGGTCAACTGGGCCTTTTCGCGCGACCGCTTAATGGTCACTGCTGACATTTCAGAAAAGGGTCACTAATTTATCTCAACAGAGTTCCGTGGGCAGCTTCGCCTTAATTATAGTTTAACTTTATTCCCGTCACAGCTGGCCTTTGTAACCAACGGACAGCTTGCCAAACAATATTGCTTACGAACTCGCGTTAATATGGCTCTTTAGGCTTCTGCATAAGGCACATGATGTATGTGTACTGTGTAGGTTGACTATACATTACCTACCAACTCATCCACGTCGCGTCGTAATTAGTGATGTTTACTAAATCAACAGTGCGTGGATGCTATAAATGAGTTTAGTTTGTAGTCCGAATTTATAATTTGATTACATATTTTCACCCAATTAATGTTTTATATGTGTCAAAATTCTTGGGCTCAATTATATCTAGAGGCTTTTAAGCTCCCGCCATTATCCTGATGAGGCGTCATTGATTATTCTTGACCGCAACACACAACACTGCGGTTAGTTAATATCGCCTATCATAGCCAGCACAACCAGCCGTAACTAATGGAACTAATTGGTACTTGGGCTATGATAATAATCATCAGCTGGAAGTCGTCCACTGATGAACAAAAGCCTCCCTCTTAGAATACCGTAATGAGCAACAACTCGACACGGTATGATAATGGTAGTTATTGAAATCCTTGAGACTTAAAAGTGAACTTTTTTTTAACAAATTAAATTTCAATTTATAAAAAATATCTTAGCGGGTCTTCAATGTAATATAGACAATCAATACGGCTAAGAATTAGGCCATTAACCCAATTTGAATTCACACCTCCATTTAGGCATTTTACGTCGAATCGCAAGAAACCCTCCCCCATTATGAAAGGTTTCGCGAGTGCTCGGCGGGACCCTCGGGGGCAATCAGCCTGAAGGACAACCCACCTGAGTACCCGTGGTAATCAAAAAAATGTGCTAAGAATTTGAGAATCCGATAATCCTGCCTTTGTAGAGATATCGATAGATTCTAACGGGAATTTCACAGAAATTAATTTCGTTTAAATTTCGTACCTATTTATTTGTGATCTCATTTGCGTTGTCAATAGCGCCGCCATTTTATTCCAACGTATTTCTACCTTCACAAACATTGGTCTTATCCGGAGAAATGATTATCACAACGACCTTAATAACTCTTTAAATTTGAATATCCCTCAACCCGCAATGTGGAGCGGTCAACATTTTCTAGTTAAAGGAACAAAACAAAATTACACTTACTAACATTAGGGAAAATAATTACAACTGCTTTTGTATTGTTAGACAAGGAATTGAGGGTAGATATGGCCGAGTTCATGCTGAAAGGGTTTAATGCAGCGAAACCGCAGACAATCGTCCTCTGGGGGCCTCCTCCTGATTTGCAGAATCAAATCGCACAGCCCAGCTCCGCTATCTCTTTTAAACATTCTACGCAGAGTAGGATAGGTAAAGGTAATATAGCTCTCGGTTTTCTCGCCCTGCGCTAAATTGGCGGGTCGGCCGCAAGCTTCAACACAATCAGATATTTCGCACTTTGAACTTATCCTCTAAGCACTCCTGGGAGATCATACCGTCTTATTTCAAACACTTTACACCAAAATTTTTACCCACCCGGCAAAAGTATTTTCTCCTGAGCAAATAAGCACTTTAGGCAACACTGTCATGACTTTTCATGTTATTCTTCGTATTGAACTACCGAGTTCACAGACATTGTTTCACTTTATAGATCCTCATAAGATTTTTACAACATAGTAATGAAGGTGCCAAAGATTTTATTTCAACCTAAATACCTATTACTAGTCAATTTGGTTTAACATTTAAGTAACAAAAAAAATAAACTAAACACCACTAAAGATTGTTGTCAAATCAATCACCGCAATCAATCTTGTACTGGCAAAACTTTCCTCCAATAATAACGTGCTCGTCGACTTCTCCGCTTAACACTAAGAAACTTCGTCTCGATTGGAAATTTGCTAATTTCGGTACTAACTCACGAACGAACTCATTATCGGCCGCTTTATACAGTAGGGACGCTTTCTCAGTATTTCTACAAATATGTTAAGGTATGTCAATTAAAAGTTTTAACAAGATTGTTACAGTTCGATATGCCGAAAAAAGGTAAAAGAAAATGATTTGACTTAATCTTGTTTAAAAAAAATTAACACCCATTTACTAAATGTATTTTGTGAAGCGTCGGTGCTAAAGTCTATTAAAAGGGCAGGATTCAAAATGAGTTCTCCTATCAAAAGATAAAATGTGGTTAAATTGAATTGAACTCTAAGCCAGCTACTTATACTAATCCGAAGCAAAGTTCGTAGGGATTAAACGGGTTTGATTCAAATATTTATTATATTATAACCAACGAGAGAATGCTTGCTGGTTTATTAAGGTTACCATCACACTTTGATAATATTAGTGTAAAGTTATATGTATCTGTATTAATATTGTAATAAATAAATAAACATTATAATATCGGCCCAGGTTGGATAAATTCGATCAGGTATACCTTTCTAATTAACACTACACACAAGCAAGGTAAGTAGGTACACGTTTATTTACACATTACCTAGCTCACTTAAGGCAACGTCATGAAATTATTATATTGTAATAGTCCTCACGCTGAACGGATAGGATAAGTAAATTGTGTGAAGATGAAAAGACGATGTAGTAAGTGGCCCTTTGAACGTGGACCCTGCCCGTTGAAGCAAACCCATCTCAAAGGAGCCTTCTGCCTAATGGCTTGTTCTGACGCCTATCGCGACATACACTTATGTAAAATCACTTCCAAACACTGTAATAGCGATCGGCAGCCAAATAATATTTAAGAGGAAGACTGCACAGAAAAAAAAACAAAAATTACATTTGCCTCTGTATTTTGAACTCTATTGACAGACAGGCATGGCGAAATTATAAGGGTTCCGTTTTTGCCATGTTGGGCTACGGAACCCTAAAAAGTAGCTTAGCTCCAGGTGATGATTTTTTAAATTGACCAAAAATCATGCTGTAGAGCTAAGCTGTATTTTTTTGCTATATAACAATTTTCTGTATTCTATATATTCAAATTAAAATTAAAATGATTCATTCGGTAAATAGGCCGCAATGGGCACTTTTACACGTGATTTTTTAAACTACCAGTGCTTTCGGAAAGACCATCATTGCCTAGAAGAATGCACCGCAAGAAACTTGGCAGTCATTTTTTCAAAATAAAATAATTACTAATAAAATACTTAAAAACTACAGTATACAATTAAAGAAAAAAATTACAAAAAAATAATGATAATAATACAGGGATTTATATCCCTTAGTTACAAAACTAAACACTAACTTTATCTACGTTCAGTGGAAGTGTAAAATGCGTCATAATATTAAATAATAATAATTTAATTCTGAAATAAATTAATTAATTAATTAATTTGATTCATTTTAGGTCAAGTTACCATAAAGCTTTTGGATTCAGAAGGCAAGCTCACGTCTGCCGCCCCCAAAGTTAGCTCACACGCACTCATGTCATGCTCTGAAAGCAGAGCGGTACCGAGGACATGGTATTGCTTCCGTTCCCATAAGCTCTATGGGATCGTCTTGGGAACTTCGACGTCGCGAGCCTGCGACTAGAAATTAAACTAAAAATATACAAGTTTGAAATCCATAAGCTTAACAATACACAGCCTTAAATATAGCAAGGGGATGTATAAAGTCCCTGAGTTAATAATAAAATTATAGTCTCTAAATGTCAAAGTAAACTAATTTAATTAATTAAATTATACAATTTTCAGCGTAAAAAGCCGCCAATGTCAAAAATTCATAATAATTATTAAAGTAAAGAGATAGAGATGCATAAGGTCTCCAAATGTCAAACAAATAAACATTTTTAAATTAAATTCTGCAACGCGGACAAAGGCAACAGAGCCAGAATCTAGACACGAAATGCGCCGGGATGCTGCCAAGTCACACTTCACAACACTATAATATACATATACACCGACATAAACACACACACACACGCACACACACACACACACACACACACGAGTACATCACATCACACATCAACATCCTAATTTTCATCGGCTTTCAGTTTAGGCCATGTCGCATCATCACATAAGATAAGTACTCCTCAACTTTATAGTAAGCTTTCTTCAGAAGTGCACTCTTTATGTATTCTTTAAAAGTGTTTAGGAATTTAGAAACGGCAAGCTTGTGCTTGTTACGAGTAGTGATATAATGTACGTCTGACACTTTTTTAAAGGACTCGATATTCTTGTATGTATACAACAATATCACATCATGTATATACTGTGAAGTTACTGTGAGGATGTTTATCTCCTTAAAGCGTTCTCAGTGAATCTCGGGAGCCAAGGTTGTAGATAGACCGGACTGCCCTCTTCTGTAGAAAGAAGATAGTTTCTATGTCGGCTGCCTTGCTCCAAATCAGCATAGCGAAGGACATTTTGCTGTGAAAATAACTGAAATAAACTAGCCGGGCAGTTTCTACGTTAGTAAATTGCCTGATTCTTCATACAGCATAAGTGGCAGAGCTCAATCTACCAGCAAGACCAGAAATATGCGGGCTCCATTGTAAGTTACGATCTAACGTATGACCAGGAAAAACAGTCTCATGCACAAGTTTCAGATTCTCTCCGTTTAAGGAAATAATTGTTTCAAACTGTCTTACATTAGGCAATGAAAATTGTATACACTTAGTTTTAGCTGCATATAGTAACAAATTGTTAGCGGTGAACCAGTTTAGCGCCTCTGCTAAAGTCTCATTGATGTGGGTTGGATCTTCTTGTTGCCTGTTTACTTTGGATATTAAAGAAGTATCATCTGCAAACAATACTATGTTGCATTTCTGTTCTAGCAAGTGGGGCAGGTCATTTATATATACTAGAAAGAGAAATGGACCCATAATGGAGCCTTGTGGAACTCCAAGCTTCACCGCTGAGCCAGCTGGCTGCTTTCTATTTTTGTCCACTTTTTGAATTCTTTGGCTGAGATAAGACTTAACAAGGTTAAGTGCTTTAGCTGAAAGTACCATAGTGTTGAAGTTTGCGGATAAGCGTCTCATGCTCTACGCAATCGAAGGCCTTGGAGAGGTCGCAAAATATTCCTATTGCATCTTGCGAATTTTCCCATGCATCATAAATGTACTTCATGAGACTTGAAGTGACTAAGCAGCTGGTTAAGCATGATCTTTTCAAACACTTTCAGCACAGGCAGCACAGATATCGGACGAAAGTTGCCAGGATCAGATGAGCTCCCAGCTTTAAACAATGGAATATGAGATGGATATGAGTATGTATCAAATACCAACTTATCTTATTGAGTAATTGGTGGCGATAACGTTCAAGTTCCAGTGACATGGTACAAAACATTTAATTTTTTAATAAATTTAATTACGGCTGGATAGTAATATTTTTGGGGGGTGCAAATATGTTTCTAAGCCGTGGGGGAAGAAGACCACAACCCTCCATCGAAGAAATACAAAGAAAACAAACTAGACACATTTAAAAACACAAGAGTACTAAAAACACAAGAGAACAACACTCTGCAACAACTGAACGTCACAACAACGCGATAAGTAATGTTACAAGCTGTCCGATTAAAGGCTTATAATAATAAAATAAAAAAAGGAATATTTTTAAGTGACTTCGAGGAGAGGAAAAAACTCGAACATGGTTCAATAACTGGTGGTAGCGACTCAATTAGTTTAATACGGTTACTAAGCAATTTATGCTTATTGCAATGCAAACGGTAAAGTGGAGCTGATGGTGAAGCACCAGGGGAACTCTTCAAGAATGAACGTCACTGCACCAAGAAAAGCAATATTTTGAAAAGTCAACAGCTTTCTGCTAACAACGTAAAGTGATAACTAAAAAAAAATAACCGGACCCAAAAACAACAAATTAAACTAAATAAAAATGTAATAAAGTCGGTTAAAGTGAACAAAAATTTTCAACTCCACCAGAAATTAATTTGGTGATCACACCAATTAAAAGTCATCATGTACGAACAAGTGTTTCCACATTTTTAGACAATCGTTGAACATGTGTTTGACACATCATGTCTGATCATAGTAAACACGCAACCATCAACATAATTTAATTTTTTTTTGTTCAAATTCTCGTTGAACAATAACAATGCTTGAATCAATAAATGGATCTTTTTTTGTTATTGTGTAACCGTAAAATGGAATTAAAACCCAATTTGTTTTGCAAATTAATAGCTTTATAATTAACAATTAAATTATTGGACATTTCTACTGAAAGTTAAATTCAAAGGAAAACAGCTCTAGGGGAAATGTTGGTCGAGGCAGTGAAAAATATTTTGCCCAGCTAAGCTTAATGATTTTAGGAATCGGCGCCTGGTACTTAAACTTCTTAAAATACTTAGGTACTAACAATTTACTTTCATTGGAACATATACAGTATAAACGGCAAGATTTAAAGCAAGGAAGGTTTTACCTAACGTTGTTGATACTTTTCAGACAAATCGTCAACAAAGCCTCTTATTTACTGAACTGGACCCCTCGAAAAGTTATTTCAGGTATCATTTGGTTTTGTCGCTAACTAACTCTGTGCCTACAAATAAAAAATAATGTAATTATCTGGCACAGCCTAAACTACTTTTATTGAGAGTTTGAAATTTGCGCATGACTTTTTATTATTTACTAGCGCCCATAGTCACCAAATTCCACATTTAATATTAGAAGGATTTGAGGACAGATATTTTTACGTTTATTTATTTACATTGGGAGTTACGTACAACAGGTGTTGTATAAAATATGTAGGTACGTAAGTACATTTCAGGGCAAGGGTTTTTTCAATAGAAGCAAATCTACGAGTATAAGCTAGTCGTCTACATATGTATAGTGTAGTCACACGTCTTGGCATGTAGTAAAGATTACTAATCCTATATTTACGCTACAGTGAATAACAGACACTTCATCAGTAGACAAGTCAGTCCTACCTATCATTCTGCCGTACACGTACCGTACCAAATACATTTCCTTCTCATTGACTCGCATCCAATTCAGTGTACAAATAACGCTCGCACGCAGCACGGATTGTAAATCGTAATTCACGCAAGATACCAACATTACAAACAATGAGGCGATGGGACATAATCCTCTATGCTTTACGTAGTAGCAACGTTAATTGATAAGACTGGGGTCACAGTGACAAGCTCATAACTCACGAGAGAGCTCATATTTCACTGCTCGGGAACTTTCATTAAGCACTCATTAAAATGGTGTACAGGTGAATTCACTCATTTGAGCCCGCCCGCCGCCGCTCGGCTGGTTACAATCACATACATATACAAACGCGCTGTGTCATTAGAGGAATGAGGAATATCTTTATTTAGATACTTACTAATATTTAGTAGTAATACAATTGAATACTATTGTGCAATATTGTGCATGTTAGTGTAGGATTTGGTTGCCAGCAGTATAAGGGACTTAGTGAGATTTTTTTAACGACAGATGTAAGTACTATTTATGTAGGTGTCCAGGTCATAGCCCAGGTAAATTCCATTAGTGCACAAGTATTTATTCCTACCCTAAAAAATTACACATTAGGTGCGTGTTAAGTTAACGGAGTCCTGCTCCTAAGCCAAATGTCAGTGTGGGGTCATTTTAGATTGGTTCCTAACAATAGACGGACATAAAAATGTATATTTTCAGATTTTTTCTTATTGTGTGTGCTACGAGTTACCTTCACTACAAATTTCAAGTTTCTAAGAAAACTGGAAGTAGGTACTTATACCTACCTTATAGGATTTGTGACCGACAGGTTGTGTAATGACAATGACTTAGAAATTTGATTTTTCTAGTGGTAGCAGAGCAGAATATTTTATATAATTTCAACGTGATACCTCCTCGCATTCCTGAGAAAAAGGGTGTGATTTTATAGGGGTTCCGTTTTGCTGACTGAATTACGGGACCCTAAACAGACTATCCGCAAACATACATGTGAATTAATATCAAAGTTGAAATACGAAAAGCTCAACCATAAAACAGATACTCGAGAACTTAACCATTAAGATTTTGCTCTCACAAACTCAAACCTATTAAGTAATTCTTACGTAAAAAGGTAAACAAATTGTTCATAACTTGTAAATGATCGTTATCATTAGAAATGATTTTGTTTGTTTATAGTACTTCCCTAAGAGAGCACCAGTCAAGTTTGCACAAAGGAGATTGTGCGCGAAAGATCAACACCTAGCTCCTAAATGTCTCGGTTCTTGTCACAAGTTTCTAAAGTTGCTCCGGGAATGTATGTGCCCGAATATTAAATCCAAATCTCGACACCCCGCCTCAGCTGGGCTAAAACGATATTTAATTAATTGCTATGATGAGCGAACGTAATACGCACATGCCTTAAGCCGTGAATTAGGAAATGATTCCGATAAGGAATACGTGTTGAATTAATTTGGGCTAACGATCTTCAAATAAATAATACTTACACTTTACAAAAACCTTTGTTGGGTAAATTATTAGCTACGTGTGCCTCTTTTACTAGTTCAATTTGAATGGTCAGCCTATATACGTCCCACTGCTGGGCACAGGCCTCTCAGAATGGGCAGTACCTAGTTCCCACGTGGGCCCAGTGCGGATTGGGAACTTCACACACACCATTGAATTGCTTCGCAGGTTTGTGCAGGTTTCCTCACGATGTTTTCCTTTACCGTAAAGCTCGTGGTGAATTTGCTCTGCTTGAGAGGCCATAGGTCAAACCACTCGGCCACCACGGCTTTTTAAAGTCCTATCCAATGATTATTCTACATTACACCATGGGATAGACGAGAATAGAAATACTGCACTTTCCGTGTAGCGGTTACGTTCACTACTATTTATTTCACTGTACCTACTTTCTACTACTCATCTCTATCAATTGTACGCCGAGTTACTTGATTTCCTGTGGATGGATGAAGTCTAAGTTGTTTGACCATTTCCTTTTTGGTCTACCTCTACTTCGATTGCCATCCTATGGAACCCAATGGGTATTCCTATTAACCCATCGTTATTAGGTGAATTCAGCAGACATGACTAGCCCATTCCTATTTTAATTTGGCTGTATTGACAACCACATCTGCAACGTGGGTTTCGGAATACTACGCTCCATTGCCCGTTAGCAAATCTTGAGCCTGGACTCTTGAGTTTCAGTTAGTAACCAAGTTTGGGGCCGTTGGTAAGGATGGGAAAAATACACATTTCGACGAAATTACGCGTTAGTAACAAAGGAAATTTGCACTTCATTAGGTCTCTTGGACCAGAAGCCCTTCCAGGCATTTTTTTACTCATAATAACCCAACTACAGCTTTTTTAGTCCCTTAGTTAAGCTATAAACAGATAAAGAATAATAGACAGACGGGCAAACATGATGAAAACTTCTCCTTCCTTTCTTCTTATTAGAACTACGGAACTCTGAAATGAGGTTTGATTGTAGATCGGGTTTTAATTAAAAATAAAATATGACCTTGCCGTTGACAGAGGGTTTTAAGTAACTAAATCCAAGGCCGAAGATTTGTTGAAATAAATGGCGATCATGGGAGCGGATGCAAAATAAATTATCATCAAAAAATACACATGAAAAATATACATAAATAATTGGTTAAGTCAGCGGCCGTTGTGAAGTAAATCCTGGGACACTGCAGAACTAAGTTTCTGAATATCAAAATACAAACTGAAACATAGATTCACAGAAAAACCAGAAAAATAGACCAGTGCTGGGATCGATGTCCAGTGGTGGTGTAGCGGTATAGCACGTGGCACGGAATGCCGAGGACCTAGGTTCGATTCCCAGCACTGGTCTATTTTTCTGGTTTTTCTGTGCATCTTTCTTTCAGTTTGTATTTTCGATATGGTTTTTACGGGATGACCGTATATGTAACAAAAATTTGGAGTTGAAATAAAAAATACAAAAAAACTCCAAAAACCAATCTTTGTTTTTGAATACTTATTGTGTGTATGCAAGTGTGAGTGCGTATGTTAATCTGTGGTGTAGTATGTGATCTTACAAAAAATGCTATGCTTGTTGCTGTGATAGAATAGTATGTATTGTTTTTTCTATGGTCGCATTCAACACACACTTTGTTTAAATTAAAAAATTTCATAGTAATATAATGTATTATGTACCCACTACTTAACGATTGATGATTATACCTTGCCAATTAATGTATGCTCATGTTCCAACTTATGCCAGGATAATGGCAAAAAATCAATTTAAAAGATGAGGTTAAGGAGTATTGTTAAAAAAATTACCATCAATGAGGATTTTCTGGCAGATGGAATATCGCTTGTTTTTTTGA
>NC_133477.1:9816521-9829567 GCF_025370935.1 Choristoneura fumiferana
TCTTATTAACCCATCGTTATTAGGTGAATTCAGCAGACATGACTAGCCCATTCCTATTTTAATTTGGCTGTATTGACAACCACATCTGCAACGTGGGTTTCGGAATACTACGCTCCATTGCCCGTTAGCAAATCTTGAGCCGGACTCTTGAGTTGTTTCAGTTAGTAACCAAGTTTTGGGCCGTTGGTAAGGATGGGAAAATACACATTTCGACGAAATTACGCGTTAGTAACAAAGGAAATTGCACTTCACATTAGGTCTCTTGGACCAGAAGCCCTTCCAGGCATTTTTTACTCATAACCCAACTACAGCTTTTTTAGTCCTTAGTTAAGCTATAAACAGATAAAGAATAATAGACAGACGGGCAAACATGATGAAAACTTCTCCTTCCTTTCTTCTTATTAGAACTACGGGACTCTGAAATGAGGTTTGATTGTAGATCGGGTTTTAATTAAAAATAAAATATCTGACCTTGCCGTTGACAGAGGGTTTTAAAGTAACTAAATCCCAAGGCGAAGATTTGTTGAATTAAATGGCGATCATGGGAGCGGATGCAAAATAAATTATCATCAAAAAATACACATGAAAATATACATAAATAATTGGTTAAGTCAGCGGCCGTTGTGAAGTAAATCCTGGGACACTGCAGAACTAAGTTTCTGAATATCAAAAATACAACCTGAAACATAGATTCACAGAAAAACCAGAAAATAGACCAGTGCTGGGAATCGATGTCCAGTGGTGGTGTAGCGGTATAGCACGTGCACGGAATGCCGAGGACCTAGGTTCGATTCCCAGCACTGGTCTATTTTTTCTGGTTTTTCTGTGCATCTTTCTTTCAGTTTGTATTTCGATATGGTTTTTACGGGATGACCGTATATGTAACAAAAATTTGGAGTTGAAAATAAAAAATACAAAAAACTCAAAAACCAATCTTTGTTTTTGAATACTTATTGTGTGTATGCAAGTGTGAGTGCGTATGTTAATCTGTGGTGTAGTATGTGATCTTACAAAAAATGCTATGCTTGTTGCTGTGATAGAATAGTATGTATTGTTTTTTCTATGGTCGCATTCAACACACACTTTGTTTAAATTAAAAATTTCATAGTAATATAATGTATTATGTACCCACTACTTAACGATTGATGATTATACCTTGCCAATTAATGTATGCTCATGTTCCAACTTATGCCAGGATAATGGCAAAAAAATCAATTTAAAAGATGAGGTTAAGGAGTATTGTTAAAAAAATTACCATCAATGAGGATTTTCTGGCAGATGGAATATCGCTTGTTTTTTTGAGATTGGCTCATTTGATTATAAATAAATAAATATCACGGGACAATTCACACCAATTAACCTAGTCCCAAAGTAAGCTTAGCTATAGCTTGTGTTATGGGTACTGAGCAACGGATAAATATAATTATATAGATAGATACATACTTAAATACATATTAAACACCCAAGACCCGAGAACAAACATTCGTATTTTTCATACAAATATCTGCCCCGACAAGGGAATCGAACCCGGGACCTCAAGCTTCGTAGTCAGGTTCTCTAACCACTAAGACATCTGGCAAACAGTAGTATACATCTGGTCGTCTGGTCTGGTCGTTATAAACTAATACCAAATGTGACAAAAATGTCAACCAGACCTCACGTTCTACCACCAACTAGCAATAATCCACTTTGCACAAAAACGCTCGTTATTTATTTTTATTTAAAACCTAGCTAGTACCTAGATGAGTCCGAAGATATAGTTTATAGACCTTGAATAATCCTAAATTTTACTCATCCCGAAATATCTATAAAATCAACATGCTCTCTCTCAGATTGGAGTTATGGTCTTACCCGTCATTTACACAAAATATAGACAAACGCAGATCCCTTGAAGAAACGGCCTTTTGAGTATTTCTTCCTTTCATCATTTTGGCCAGCTTCAGATTTGATGTCAACCCTTGTCAGGAAGACAGACTTCAATTAATTTTATATTAATGTTGACAATTTAGCGAAAAAAGCTATTAACATCTACAGTCATAGACATCCTCGTGTTTTTATTTTATAGGCATGCTGGTTTGCCGGTGGAACATCATAAACTTTTCTGCCGTATCGTTGCGGCAAAAAGTAGCCATGTTATCTCATATGTTATGTAACTAAGTAGGTAAGTATACTATTTATATTCCACTTGGATATTCTTTACAAATCTTCATCAGGTAATTTAATTGCAAATAATATAATATTTTTTTCTGGCAATCTATTCTCAGTCTTCGTATCCTTTAACAAATTTTACACTATTCATATTTGAAAATGACTATTCAGATATTCTTTAAAATGCTTCGTCAGTCTTTTCATTACAAGTTCAGTTCAGATTTATAGCAGTAAGTACGCAATTGTTTTGCTTATCCGCGACCTTCTTTTTTGTTTGTAGTTGATTGATATGGACCAAAGTACCGAACGCCTGATTCAATAAACTACACGATCAGTAATGTAATAAATACCTTAAATTGATGGCTTCCTGAAACAGGGTAGCTTTCAAATATTATCGAATAACATATTTTGTAACTTTGGCGGCTAGTCTAAATAAGTATAAACGAATCAACCAAACAATATATAAATACCAGCCAAGTGCGAGTCGAACTCGCACACGAAGGGTTCCGTACCATTATCTATACAACATTAGACATTAGCAAAAAAACGGCAAAAAAACAAGTTTGTTGTATGGGATCCCATTCAATATTTATTTCATTTTAATTTATTTTTTTTTATTTTTAAAGTGATACAACCAAAGATTGTGTGAATATTTCAAGCGTCTACCTGTTGCCATTATTAATATCAAGCAAAAAAAAAACGGCAAAACAATCACATTTTTTGTATGGGACCCTTAAATATTTATTTTACTCTGTTTTAAGTATTTGTTGTTATAGCGGCCACAGTAATACATAATCTGTGAAAATTTCAACTGTCTAACTGTGACAGACGGACAGACATACAGACAGCGGAGTCTCAGTAATAGAGTCCGGTGGCACCCTTTGGGTACAGATCCCTAAAAAGCATTTGTCAAATGTTAAAATATGAACGACAATCACCACAGTCCTCTTGCGGAGCAACATGGGTTTGTAACAATACGGAACCAGGCCATTAATTTACAATAACAAGCATCCTCTTTTCATTAAATTATGAGACAGCTTTTCCGTAATGTAAATCACTTTTTTCCCGGAAACCGAAAAAACACGTATAGAGGACATGGAAATGAGTCGTAGTAATTGTTGGTTTATTATTTTAATATCCAAAAATTAAGTACTCAATGTGCTAGTATTTAATGTTTGATTATACGCCATATTATTTTTAGATCTGTCCACACTGTGATAGGTGTCAGTTGTTGTTGGCTTCCTAGTGTCGATATAAAAATGGAATAAAATATTATTTCAATATTTAATTGTAGATACTGTATTTTACTTGGCTCCCAAACCAATTTCCAATAGGTTATGGGCCCAGGATACGTGTGTTAAGTTAATACAGTTCTTTAAAACACATTGCAAGTTTGCACATTTAAAAATTTCAACCGTTACGAACGTTCTTTATAAAATGGACAATTTAAAATTAAAACGAAATATAAAACCATTCGACGGCGAAAAGTACAGCGTGTGGAAATTTAGAATTCGTGCATTATTGTGTGAGTTGGACGTTATTAAAGTGATAGACCAAGACCCAATATTGCGTACCGGTGAGTGGGAGAAAAATAATCGAATTGCAAAAAGTGTTATCGTGGAGTATTTATCCGATTCCTATCTCGGTTTTGCAAAAGAAGACAGCACGGCCAAAGAAATTTTTGAAAGTTTAGACGCACTGTACGAGCGAAAAAGTGTTGCTACGCAATTAGCTTTACGTAAAAAGTTGTTGGCCTTGAAATTACAAGGTGATGTACCGCTAGTTAAACATTTCGCTAATTTTGACGATTTGATATCCGAATTACTCGCAGCGGGAGCCAAATTGGAGGAAACTGATAAGGTAGCTCATTTATTTCTCACACTACCCACAACTTATGATGGCGTTGTGACCGCGATTGAGACTTTGACCGAAGACAATCTTACCTTGGCGTTCGTAAAAACAAGACTTTTAGATCACGAAGTTAAACTTAAAAATGAATCTACCGACACTAGTGTAAAAGTGCTACAAGTTGAAAGAACCCCTGCTGCTGTGTCGCGAAAAAGAAAATTTGAAAACACACATACACACAATTGCAACTTTAAAAGGAACAATCGAGGAAAGACAGCAAAATACATAAAGTGTAATCACTGCGGGCGTAAAGGTCATCTGAAAAACGACTGTTACTTTTTCAAAAGAATGTTGAATCAACAGAAAACTACGGATAGGACAAGAACAGTACAAGCAGTTAAAATGAGTGAACCATCCACCTCAAACGATTATTCTGGATTTGCCTTTATGACCGGAGAGTACCAAAAGGAGGAGCAAGAGGGCAAAATTACCTTTTTGCTTGACTCGGGAGCATCAGACCACATCACAAACAGGGAAGATCTTTTTCTTAACTACGTGGACTTAAATCCACCCTTAAAAATATCAATTGCTAAAAATAACTCGTTTATTTCAGCTACAAAAAAGGGAACCCTGCGTGTTACTAGCGACATGGGCATTCAAGGAGTATTGGAGGACGTGCTCTACTGCTCTGAGGTTCCATACAATTTACTGTCAGTTTCAAAAATGCAGCGGGCTGGTTTGACAGTTATTTTTCATCAGCAAGGTGCTGAAATACACAAGGAAGGTAAAATCATCATGAGAGGTAAGTCAATTAATAATTTGATTGCTGTAGATTTCGACGCAACTATTAACAAATGTCAACCTGTTTCCCAAGTGTGCAATAGAAATAATAATTATAAATTATGGCATCAGCGCTTAGGACACATAAGTAAAAACAAATTTATGGAGTTGAAAAGTAATAATATGGTTGACGACGTTGATCAAATTGATTCAGTGTTACCTAATGATGATTTATGTGAAGCATGCATAAAGGGGAAACAGAGTCGACTGCCGTTTAACTCGGCAAAAGATAAAAGTTATATTAAGCGACCATTGTTTGTTGTACATTCGGACGTCTGTGGGCCTATTACTCCTACTACTGTTGACAACAAAAATTATTTCGTACTTTTTGTTGATCACTTTACTCATTACTGTGTTACGTATCTGATAACCTACAAGTCGGATGTGTTCGCGGCTTTTAAAGATTTCGTGGCAAAAAGTGAGGCAAATTTCAACACCAAATTAGTAAATTTGTATTGTGATAACGGTGGAGAGTATTTATCAAATGACATGAAAGCATATTGTGTTGAAAAAGGAATCACTTATCATTTGACAGTCCCACGAACACCGCAGTTGAATGGTGTCTCTGAAAGAATGGTGAGAAGTATTACTGAAAAGGCTCGTTCTATGATAAACGGCTCTAAACTAGAAAAGTATTTTTGGGGGGAAGCAGTTTTAACTGCTGTATATTTAATTAATATAACACCAACTAAAGCTCTAAAACTTTCACAAACACCATTCGAAATGTGGCATGATAGAAAACCAAAACTAAAATATTTAAAAGTTTTTGGCTCAACTGTTTATGTTCACGACAAGACCACTAAAGCGAAGTTTGATGACAAATCATGGAAAGCCATACTCGTAGGCTATGAACCAAACGGTTATAAAGTTTGGAATCCTGAAACTGAAAAGTTTGTTGTAGTCAGAGACGTTATCGTGGACGAGACTGATTTTCTTCAGTCCAGGCCTGCACTAAAGCCTGAAGAGAATATTGTGAATTCTCGTAATGAAAATGATAGTAGTTACAATCGTAAATTAATATCATTAAAGTCCCGAAACTCTGACAACAATAAATCAGATAGTATTAAATCTGATGACCATGATTGTCCTAGTAAAATTCGCAAAGTGAGTCATGATATAACCGAATCGGAACAAATAATTAATAAGCCACGTCAGATACAAGACACGGAAACCATAAATGAAGGCATTGAGCTTAGAAGGAGTGATAGACTCAAAGATCGTCCCACTACATGCTATAAAGAATATGATGAAGATTATTTACTGTGTGCTCAATCTATCTCGTGTAAAGTACCAAGTTCATTTGATGAAATTAAAGACCGACAAGATAGAAGTAAATGGGAAAGCGCAATTAGGGATGAATTAAATTCTCTATCTGTAAATAAAACATGGACCTTAGTACCAAGGCCAGAAAATAAAAATATTGTAGATTGTAAATGGATTTTTACAATAAAAAATGATGAATTCGGTAGGCCTTTACGATATAAAGCTCGGCTCGTGGCCCGAGGGTTTAGCCAAGAATATCTCACAGACTATAACGAAACATATGCCCCTGTAGCCAGAATAGCTAGTTTTAGATTCATGATTGCCTTTGCCAATCAATTGGCTAAGTAAAGTTTTTTAAAGAGGTGCTAAATATATTTTTCTTCTATAGTCGACGTCTTAATAATCGAGAAACTGCAGCTCTTTTATTTTTATTTCCTCTTATTAATTAGAAATATTTTTTTAAGTGGTCGATATGACGTTTGTGAGATTGAAATGGCAGAACCGTTGAGGGCTCAGTACTTAGCAGAAACAGTAAAAAAAAGCGAAGTCAACTGTCACTGCTGTCACTGTCAAGTAGAATCTAACCTAAAACCGTTTTATTTACTTTGCGATTTGGTGCCATCAATGTGTTTTTTGGATAATTTTTAAAGACCTCTCAGCACAAACTCAGTACTTTAAAATTTGTCGCATTTCTCCACGACCTTTGCATGATAATTGGACCACGATTGTATAGTTTCGACAACTATTTCGGCTCTGCTTCTTCGACAACGCTATCTTGTATTCTCGACGACACTTGGCTTGACTTTTGGACCATATTTTCTATTTTTAGCGGCTTCACCTTTCAATCGAAATGAGTGAATTTGTGCGAGCAGATTCAAGAACTTGCCACACATGGCTATGAGTAGAATATTTTGACACCAGTGATAAGTATACAATGTTGCCGAAATCAGAGGAGATAAAGCACTCTTGTCCGTAGCGGTAAAATGGATGAACGTAAGTACAAATTATATCAATACAGTTTCTTGTCTATTTTTTTACATTACATTTTAGGGCATCAAAAGTTGAATATGTTGCCGGACCAAAGTTGTACGAGAGCACAGAATAACAAAAACATATTACCTATATTGTGACCATTTACTTAGATATCAACTGACAATGTGATTGATGCGACAGGCGATGTTGTTCAGCATTGGCTGGTAATATTATGATAGAGTAAAATTTCTGTGGTTAGTGAAACATTATATTATAATTAGCTGTTGCCCCGCGACTCTGTCTACGAAGAATTCGCTTATCGCTTCCCGCGAGTACTCTGTATTTTTTCGGGATAAAACTGTGAGATAAAAAGTAGCCTATGTTCTTCCTCGGACTCCAACTACCTCCATAATGAATTTCGGCTAAATCAGTTCAGCGGTTAAAGCATGAAAAGTTAACAGTCAGACAGACAGAGTTCCTTTCACGTTTATAATATTAAATATAAGTAAGGATTTATAATAATTTTGATCTTTTTTTCAGGTGGATGTAAACACATGTTGGTGTTTTTATTTTGGTTGCAAAAAAAAGCCAGTGAAGGAGCATAACCTGTTTTTTCCAAGGACATGCATTTTTCCATAAAAAGAGGCATAGAAGTATCACGGAACTCCTCAATGGTTAATGGAAGAGAATAGAATAGACCTTAGATTTAGCACGGAAATGTAATTTTGAACATGATGATATCTTAATACAGAAATGTATTTTTAGTTGACAATGCAAGTACAGTCGAGAAAAAGTACAGTCAGCAAATTTTTTTTCTTAAAATATAATTTTTGGTTTTTATTTGTGTAAGTTTTATTTTTCCTCACAATACTTTTTGTTGACTATACTTGTCTTGCATTGTCATCTAATCTGTAATCAGTATAAGTACTGCTGTGATAAGCTAACGGTACTTTAAATTTGTATTCTCATTTTTGGTTTATAAACATAATACATATATACTCATACATTGCAAGTCGAATAAAATCTTGTAAAATATGTTTCTTTTCACTTATGATTCACATCATCAAAAATAACGAAAAAATGTGCAGAATTTGTAACCTTGCTTACAGAGATTTTGATCAGGTTCGATTCCCAATCATGTATGTATTAGAGTCAGACAAAATAAAACAGTTGAATACCATATATATCCATACTAATATTATAAATGCGAAAGTGTGTTGTTAGTATGTTTCTCCGTCTTTCACGTCGCAACGGAGCAACAGATCAACGTGATTTTTGGCATAGAGATTGTTTATGGGCCACAGAGTGACATAGGCTACTTTTTATCCCGGAAAAATAAACAGTTCCCGAGATAACAGCGCGCGATAACCGAATCCACGCGGCGAAGCCGCGGGCAAAAGATAGTATATATACACACATCCAGTTCAACTGGTAGAACAAACAATACAATCTAGGGTCACTGTCACAAGTACAAGTACTAAAAATACAAGTAAATCACCACGGTTTTGTTATAAACTTATGATCAATGGTACGCATATGTTACACGTATAACACACAAGTTAATCAAACCACGGTTGCTTAGGAATGAAAGCTTAATATGATGACAGCCCTTTTTATATAAAAATCTTAACAGCGTGATTCAGCTTTTCCTTGAGACGAGATAGTGACATCTTTTGATGCAAAAGTAAACTAAAATCCCGGTTTAACACAAGTGACCTATAATATTTGTATTATATTTCCTTGTATTTCTTAGTAGTACTTCTAATGCCTTTATGGGGATGGCACAATATTTAATTTAATAAAAATACGACTTGTTTTTAAATTACCCTTTGCCAGGAATATTATATACATGTTCCAATAAATCGGGTCTTTTGAGACATATGTTTATGCTAAATGTTTTTATGATAATTTGTGTATTTATGAAATAAAAACAATATAATTATTGCATTTTTATTATATTACTCTGCAAATTAACTAAAACTATCTAAAACACATGCAATAAGACAGCTTTGTCTACATAATTTTATGTGGTTATGGTTAATAACAGAGAGGCTTCAAAAAATACGGTTTTTTTTAATCTTCAACTTTAATCTATTTAAAAAATTCAACAGTTTTCGACGGCGGGGAAAAATATTTGCTTGGACATCACATACAGCTATGTTCTCCAAAAATGTGCTAGGGATGACTCCTAAAATTTTCAATAAGCTACCAAAAACTGTAACAGAGAAGGAAGTATTACCTAGTTTTCAAAAAAGCATTAAAAGATTTTTTAACCGACAAGGCATATTATTCAGTTAACGAGTATCTACTAGATAATATAGACTAGATATTGTTTTCAAAATGTTCCACTGACCTTATCTTATCTTATCTACAAAATGATTTATATAACATTAATGTAATATTGATTGTAATTTAATTATTTCCTATTTTTTTTATTGTATAATTATTTAAATTCATAACTTAAAAATTTGTATGCTGAAAGGCAAGACATGAAGGACAGGACATCAAATTATTGTACATCTATATATTCAATTTAATAATTGTATATAGGAACTCATGTTTGACAAATAAATTATCTTTATCTTTATCAAATCACGCATTTCACATGTATCCTCAAGCTCGCTATGACTAGATTGAATCACCCCCTTTTTTAGTAGCCACATAAAGCCACTTCATTCTGTAAATGATTTAGCAGAAACTCTTCCTTCAATACACTGAAATAAAGAATATAAACCCATTTGTGCAACATGCAATTAAATATTTTAATGTATTGCATGACTCTTACTGAGACCATGTCCTTTTTATTGTTTTGGTAAAAAAACACGATATCTCTTCCTTCTGTTATGTTCTCCTTTGCTGTGTTTGATGTTGAAGGGCTAGAGGGTTCGTATAATGATGTTGTTGATAAGCAACTTGCAGTGGAAGATGAATCTGACTTGCACCAAGTCGCTTGTAAAGACTAGGATGCATAAATACGCCGAATTCGGAAAATCTATTCTGTATTTCGTAGACGAAAGTACAAAGCATTGGAGAACATTTATGTAATGCTCCATTTCAACTCGAATACTATCGGAGTCGTCTGAATCCATTGTAGGGATACTGTGATTCGAATTTACTCATAAGGCAGTCCAAATGTCAAGCCAAGGGTGGCTGAGAATGCAAGATAACGTTGTCTAAGAAACAGAGCCAAAATAGTCGTCGAAAATATCCAATCGTGTCAAATTATCGTACAAAGGTCGTGGAGAGATGTGGCAAATTCAAAAGTCCAGAGTTTGGGCTGAGGTCGTAAAAAATTATCCAAACAAAAAACACACTGATCGCCACCAAATCGCAAAGCAAATAAAATGGTTTTAGGTTAGATTCTACTTGACAGAGACAGCAGTGACAGTTGACTTCGTTTTTTTTTAATGTTTCTACTAAGTACTGAGCCCTCAACGGGTCTGCCATTTCAATCTCACAAACGTCATATCGACCACTTAAAAAAAGATTTCTAATTAATAAGAGGAAATAAAAATAAAAGAGCTGCAGTTCCTCGATTATTAAGACGTCGACTACCGAAGAAAAATATATTTAGCACTTCTTCAAAAACTTTACTTAGCCAATTTAATTTACTAGTTCATCACATGGACGTCAAAACGGCATTTTTAAATGGCGAATTGACAGAAGAAATTTACATGTCAATTCCTGAGGGTGTGGTTGGCAAAGATAATTATGTTTGTAAATTAAATAAATCACTATATGGACTCAAACAATCAGCCAGGTGTTGGTTTGCAGTTTTTGAACGATCACTTAAAGAAAAGGGTTTTCAAAATTCGGCTGTTGATAGATGCATATATGTATTAGATAAGGGTGACATACATAAAAATATATACGTAGTATTATATGTTGATGATCTAGTAATCATATGCAATGAAATCGAAACGTTGAATAAATTCAAAAACTACTTAATGAGTAAATTTGAAATGTCAGATTTAAAAGAAATTAAATTCTTTCTTGGCATAAAAGTAATAAGAACAAATGACGAAATTACTTTAGACCAAAGTGCATACATACATACAGTGTTAAATAAATTTAAAATGCACGATTGTAACCCCGTCAGTACACCTCTAGAAAATAAATTAAACTATGAGGCATTAAACTCAGATGACAAATATAACGCTCCTTGTAGAAACGTTATAGGTTGTTTAATGTACATAATGTTGTGCACTCGGCCAGATTTAAGCACCAGTATAAATATACTGAGTAGGTATACAAACAAAAATAACAAAGAGCTTTGGCAATGCCTTAAGAGGGTACTAAGGTATTTAAAAGGTACGGTAGATTTAAAATTGTGCTACAAACGGTGTGATTATGATAATATTTTATGTGGGTACGTAGACTCAGACTGGGGTGGAAATGACACTCGCGACAGAAAAAGTACAACTGGGTATTTATTCAAGCTGTTTGATCAGTGTACAGTAACCTGGAATACTAAGAAACAAACATCAGTCGCGGCCTCATCCACCGAGGCTGAGTATATGGCGTTGTATGAAGCTGTGAAAGAGGCATTGTGGCTCAGGTCCTTAGCAGTCAGTATAAATATAAATATTCTTCAACCAATTGTCATTTATGAGGATAATAACGGGTGCATTAGCATCGCCAATAACCCCACAAACCACAAGCGAACAAAACATATCGATATTAAATATCATTTCTCGCGAGAGCAAATTGAAAAAAATGTAATTAAATTAAGTTATATTCCTACAGGTCAGCAGCAGGCTGATGCGTTGACTAAGCCGCTGCCTGCAATCACTTTTCAAGGCCTGAGAAGACAATTAGGTTTAGAATAATCATCAAATGGATTTTTTTTAAATTATGAATTCTCAATTATTATTTTTATTCTTGATTATATACCATACAAGAAAAACTAGAATAATTTAATGACGAGTTCTTAATAATTATAAAATTATCTTGATTAAATACATGAAAACTAGAATACTTTCATGAGATTGAACAGATTGGTTTGATTAGGTTTTTCCTGGGTTTTCCCTAATCCTAGCAGCAAATGTTGGACCAATATTGTTGTATTTCCCCAGGCTAAGCACTTGGAAGTCACATACATTCTGTTTAGATCATTCAATTAGTATTGTTTATTAAATCATGGTTAATTTTTGAGGGGGCGTGTTGGTTTATTTATTTTAATATCCAAAAATTAAGTACTCAATGTGCTAGTATTTAATGTTTGATTATACGCCATATTATTTTTAGATCTGTCCACACTGTGATAGGTGTCAGTTGTTGTTGGCTTCCTAGTGTCGATATAAAAATGGAATAAAATATTATTTCAATATTTAATTGTAGATACTGTATTTTACTTGGCTCCCAAACCAATTTCCAATAGTAATAATATCTTTCATATTTGCATTATTTTTGTCCGTAAGTATTCCTACATTTATCGGTAAAAATCGATGACACATTGTTTATTTGTATATTCTGCACATATTTGAGTTAAGTAAAGCACATAATTTACGTTTTAAAACTTTTATTAAAACTATGAATAATTAATTTGAAATGTAATAGTCAAGTACGTCCGAAATAGGTAAACTGTTAGATCTTTTCAAATCCTAATTGTTACCACTATTGTACAGGATTTGAAACAAAAGATTTTGATTTTTAAAGGGTGATTTATAAAAGCAAATCGTGCTAGTACAGTCGAGGAAACTGAATCACGTACCTGGGTGGAATCTTTTCAGAACCAATGTCGCTATAATTTCTTTGGCAGACAGATGTATGGAATGTGTACATGGCATTAGTAGTAAAAAGGTTCCACCCTGGTACGTGAATCAGTTTCCTTGATACTTATTTATAATAAAAATTTACTGAAATAGGTAGGCTAATTTTAAAGAAATATACATGTTTTATGATTTAAAAAGTGGCAAATCTTTATTCAGCAGCCGGGAAAGTCTATTAACTAGTTATCTGCCAGCAAAGGGAAG
>NC_133477.1:9830189-9844937 GCF_025370935.1 Choristoneura fumiferana
TGCGGCGCAGGACGTGAAGCGAATGCAAACTGCATCGCGCCTGCATCGATTGCTATTACCGATGCATGGCATTATCGAACCTTCGCCACCGCGCGTGCACTTTTACAGCCTTATTCATAAAAAAACCTTAATTGAGGTTTGATCGGACTGTTACTTAGCAGACTGATTAAGCTAATAGACGGTTGTCAAGAAGTATGATTCATAAACACTTGCGGATTAGACGCGTTATGTTGGCCACCTTGACAAATCAAAGACAAAAAATGGCCTAATCGATTAATTAAAAAAAAAAAATTGACAGAAGTGACAGCAAATTAGCAGGAAAAAAAATAAAAAGCGAGATGTTTGTTTTCCCGCCATTTCCGATCCGCATGTTTATGTTGTGTAAAAAGCCATATTATGTTAATCATCCTATTTTTTTTTCATATTTATTGTTAATTTATTGTTGCTAATTTAGAGGATTTTTAAATACAATTCCTGAAAATAATTTTTCCAGTTTTTTTTTTAATCTTTGCGTAGCCCTGCCTTCACTATAAATATCTTCGGTATGGTTTTTGCTCTTGTCAAAGTCAGCTGTTCAAACTTGTGGCGGCCTTTTGTGACTTAGCAGGGAGATAAAGGAGGGTCTACGGTCCTCTAACTTTAGCAGAGCCTTGATCGACTGATTAGCGCTAACAGACGTTTATGAATCATGTTTTTTAGCATCGGGCCTTCAAGGAGCCTTCAAGGAGGCTCTAACTTTTATGAATAAGGCTGTTACAATCTAATAGCGACCTGCCCCAACTTTTACAATATTTTGAACATGAAACTACCGTGAGACTCACGCATATTAAATGATATTGTAGCGGATAACTCACGTCTTAAACGAGTTTAGCACGACATGTTTCGGGCTATTTTGTAGTCCTTTCTCTGGAGCACGTGACTCGGTGGCTGCCGCACACGCACACTACGCGCCACCTCTCTGCTGCGACTGGTTTCGTCGGGCAGTCGCGCGATTAGAGCGGTGGCTCGTGGTGTGCGTGTTTGCGGCAGCCGCCGAGTCGCGTGCTCTGAGAAGAAGGGCTACAAAATAGCCCGAAACATGTCGTGCTAAACTCGGTTTAAGACTTGAGTTAACCGTTACAATATCATTTTTTACAAGATTTCATGCAGAAGCTACCATGGAACTTTTCAAAGGAAAAGTTATTACGATTTTCCTTGTTAATTAATGCGATGTCACTACGACGTTTACTGTGAAATGGTTCCTTGGTGGCTCATGATTTAAAGTCCTTGACCGTATCGCTTCTTTGCGGCAAAACTGTGCTATCTCCAAAGTTGCGATATTACCAGATGTCACAGTTTTGTCGCAAAGGTGCGGTATGTATGTGCGGGTCAATTCTTGCAAGTCAAGTTTGACCATACTTCCTGTGGTCAGATTGCTTTGATATTCGGCATACTTATGTAAATCTGGTAACAATGCAATAATCTGGTATTGAGATCCTGATAGTCTGACCAGGATCGTCTCCGCAGGACGCAACTCCTCAACGGTTAATGGCATCGATTTGAAATTTAGCACGGAAATGTAGTTTGAATGACAATGCAAGTACACAGTCAATAAAAATACAAGCAGGGAAAAAGATTGTATTCAAAATTAAAACAAAAAAAAACTTATATAAGAATCAATGCGGAAAGTAATAACATATCAAGATAAATAACATGAAAACTATGTACAAACGTTAATTAAATAACTGAAAACGTGAAAGTAGTTGAATCGAATTGAATCGAGATAAGAAACGATTACACTATATACCTAATTTAAAGCAAGTTTTTTCCATTTTTTTTTTCTGTGCTCAGTCTTAATGTTACGAATGCAGTATACGCCGAAATGTTTTAGCAAGATTGTGTACTATTTAAATCATTTAATACTGGCCGTTTTTCTGTCAGTTTCATTTCGGCAAAGAGCAACTGAGAAAGTACAAATTACGAGAACAGAGTTAGAAATTAATTATTGTAGTCACAAGGTTAAAAATACTTCAAATAATTCGACTGTTTCTCAAAAGCTAAAGCCCTTTTACTTCTAAATTACGCATCTTTAAAATGAAATCGACACAGTTCAAATAATTCACATAACGAAAAAAAAATATGTTTTGTAAAAAAACAATAAGTACATGATTGAGTTTTAAAATAAGAACATTTTGAATTATGTCAGTTTCATTTTCATTCAATTTCATTCAAAATGTGCGATTAGTCTGTCCAATTACATAAAAAGTGAAGTAAACTAGTCAGTTGCATAGATAAGTATTTCCAACGCTACGCCTCCATAAAACTTGTTCAAACTCGTCTCAGGCCTACATAACACTGGAGCCAGTCGTTAAGCCGTGCGCAACTTATGCGTAACATCAATTTGTTTGCATAAACAACAGACAATTAGCGAGGTAGGGTTGGGGGAGCACCTTCGACGTAGGGGGCCTATTTGGCCTTAAAAGGCCCTGTTCACGACGCGATTTGAATTCTAATCCGTGTGTTTTGTACTAAAGTGTAAACAGGGTAGATGAATGGGATAATGCTTGGTACAATGACATTGAAGAGTTGAAAAATACGCTTGTCAGAGTATGCAACTTCTTTTGAGAAATACTATTTACTTAACCAAATTGATAATAGTAATTAAGTTTTGTCTATGGATTATCATACTAGAATATGACAATTATCAATTCATCGCTTCGGGGTCTGTGTGAAAGGAGTGGGTTTTTATGAATGAAACTAAAAATAATCACCCCGTTATATCATAAACGAGAAAACAATTTGGACGGTTATTATAGGGCTTACCTTTGCACTATTTTTTTTCTTTGACGACGTACACATATAGAGCACACATCACGCTAACATTATAATTGCGAAGTTTGTAAGCCTGTTTGTTTGCTTGTTACTTCATCACATCTAAACCACAGAACTGATTTAGATGAAATTCAGTATACGGATTAGTTTGAGTCTCGAAAAAGGCCAAAGGATAGTTTTTATTCCGGAAAATTGCATAGCTCTGCGCGAACGGAGTCGCGGGTAACGGCTAGCACATAATTAAGTTACATGCCACAAAGTAATACCAAACAAAAACATCCTAAGATACAAAACACGCATACAATGGTCAACGATACGAGTACATTTGTCATGCATGACCAATGTGGTCAATGTCTGTCATATTTTGTAGAAGAGGAGCGCGTTACCATATTATGTCGCAAACTGTCTAAGTGATATTGTATTTCACGCCATAACATCGTAATGCTAAGTAATGAGAAACCACCTTAAGGTTGTTATTGTACCGTAACCCTGAACAAGAGCATTAAATTCCCCATCATATTAAGGGGCCAATATATCCACCGCAGCGCTGTACTTTGTTCCGAACTTCAGTAATTATGAGCTAACTTGGGTCGGATACAGAATTTATGTAAAGTTATTTTATTAATCTGTTTCTCATTTGTTTAATTCAATTAGTCTGATAAATTGGGGCATTGAATGACAAAATAACAGAACTGTAGCAGTGCTTGCACTATCGTCTCCTTTTGCGTTCGTTAATGGCGGCCAATGACAGTAAATATGTCACTTGCTTCTTAGACCACTTGCTTCTTAGACCACTTGCTTCTTAGACCAGTTGTACTTAGACCAGTTGCTACTTAGACCAGCTGCTTCTTAGACCACTTGCTACTTAGACCAGTTTGTTTTTTAGGCGAAAATTAATTAATCCGTCCGAAAGCCAAACTAACCAAATGCCATGGCATTCCTAAATTGTTTTGACATTATTTGCTAAAACTCAGGGTGTTCTACCCAAGCAAAGACTCATTTAACGCAAGCAAAGGCTCTGCGGTCTTTTGCCATACAACGAGGTGACTGCTTACTTTTATGTGATAATTCATTGCGTTATAGTAAAATTAAACTTATATCTTTAAACAAAAGGATTTTCGATTTGCTATATCTATACATAGAAAACAATGTGGTACATTTATTTCCCTGTGTCTGTGCAAAAATTTCAATTTATTGTGAGTAATAGTAAAAAGAACCAAGAGTAAGACAAACAGTAGGAACAACAAAAGCAGGTGCAGATTCCTTCTTACATAAACTAATACATTTTAAATGGGTTTCCTTTTAGAACTGTTTTAATCCACTTACATAATCAACTTTCAGTGTATTAACAACTTGAGAAATTTTGAATTTTCTTACACATGACTATTCGGTAACAAAAAAGAACAAACAACACTTATTTAAAGCAATTGAAAAAATAATAACAGTACAAAATTGGCATCTATAATCCTTTGATTATTGTAACAAGTATTGTAACCTACTCGTTTAACTGTTCTTTAATAGAAGAAGTCTCTGTTGAAAATTTCAATTTTAATGCAACCTTTTTGCTGACTGTTCTTTTTATTAATTGTACTTGCATTGACATTCAACCTCTATTACTGTACCAAATTTGAAGTCAATCCGGCCACTGGAAGCGAGTCAAAAAGAACTTGTAAGATTTGACCCAAAAGAAACAACAACAACAACAAATAAGTTAAATAAAAGTTTTGTATTTCTTCAATCCATATCTTTATTTTATTGCACAATCGCTTGCTTTCTTAAATGAAACAGTAGGTTCCAAAGACTAGTAATATTGGTCCACAATTTCAACTCAAAGGAGAAATCTCTACAAAATCATAGCCGTCCACTATCCAGTATATTTAAAACCCTCAAATCCTGAATCACGTCATAGTTATTAGAGTCGCCACAAAATACCACTTTAAGCGACGAAAAAGTTGTGAAAGATATTAAGTATATTGTTTACCTACCTTGTCGCTATCATTTCGTGTTTGAGCTTTCGTATAAATTTGTCAGAAGGCATACAGTGACACACTACTAGTGCATTGATATATCCTTTGACCTCAACTACACCCGATGCACAAAATTGCCATGAATCAACATTGAACTCAATGCAAATTTCAACTCTTCGAAATAAGTGAAAAAAATAACTTTTTTTATCGATTTTTTACCGTTCTCTGTCATCAAAATTTTCCAATCAATCATTATTGTTTAAGAGGTGCGATTTATCGTGAGCTTCATTTATGTTGCGCGAAGAAAAATAATCTAATTTGCAAGTAGAAGTAGTTGAGAAGTAGCAATACCCTTAATAATACAGTTTCATTAGCCGTATCAAAAGCCTCTGTAGCAAATGCGAGTATCTTTACAAGTGGCGTCCATTACGGCGGCCGAACGCTCTCTAACAAATTGTTGAGCCACCAGACCCGCAATGTATTGTTACCCAACAATTTCTCTTACACGTAAACAATAGAAGTAAAAGTTGTCGGTGTCCTTCCGTCTCTGCAAAGCAACCCTCGTTAGCAACTCTCTTATTTTAACCACTGTTCACTGGGTACTTTATAAAAGAACTATACACGTGCGCAATGCGAATGCAGTGGTGAAATTTCCGTAGTACAAAGGCTTCTGGCACCCGGGGGACGGCCTTTTGCAAGAAATGCGACGCATTTTCAGATTTAGCCTACTTTTTGCATTCCGTACCTAACGGCAGTTTTGCCCGTCAATTGGCCTAAGTGGTTTTGATTGATACATTCACTTTCATTAATGTGGTGCAAGTTGGTATAAAAGTACGGGTGTTCAATAATTATTAGATAATCATTCTGTTAAGTACTTAAAAAGAAGTCCTGTTTTTGTCTTTTATTTGCAATCATATTTACAAAAAAAATTTTCCTTTCGAGAGTTTACACTATTCTTTATAAATAGGGGAAGATTGGCACCATTCGTACACGGGGATCCTTCATACAGTCACTACTGCAGCTTGTCAGAATAGAATTTGCGTATGTATGTGCTTTGCGTGTGTGGGTAGGCTTGGGCGACCGACGGTTGTCAACGAAGTTAGCCGCCAGTGCGGCCGCTGCGAGCGACACGAGAGGGCATAATGTGTTTTCGCATGCTCAAAGTAAATATTTTGTTGATGTTCTCGGATGTTTCTTGCTTGTGAAAAGTGTCAAATTATAACGGATTATTACTTAATGATAAGTGACTATAATCAAGATCATAATAATGTATCTATTTTGTAGATTTTTCTGCATGATTTATGTGTCGGTAAAAATCTTTTATTTTTGACCTTCGGGCAAGTTCGTACGCGTCTGAATGTGCCCCTTATAACATCAATGACTTTATTTCAGAAAAAATTTCAAGAACGGTCCAGAATTATAAGAAGAAAGAGACTAGGTGTATAATAATAAATGAAAAAAATATGTCTGCGGCAATAAAGCAGCAGATAAACATAATATTAAGTTTTCTACTTTGGAGAGTCGGATAAAGAAAATAAAAGATAATCCTGATGATGATGGCACGACCGCAGTACATATCAGTCTAAAAACACATTTACCAAGTATTTTCTACTGAAGAAGAGTCACAATAGAACGAATGTATTGAAAAAAGTTCAAAAATGCATTACGGGCTCACGATATTGCAACGTAAATATCTGGATTGGATAGTCATAGACGTAGTAACTTCTAACTTGTACACATTTCCTAATTATTTTAAAGATTTGGTTTATGTTTAATTTATGTCAAATGCACCAAAAAACTATTTTATGAATGTGCAATTATTACTTAAAGATTGATCTCTTCATAACTGATTTGTAGTTAATTAGTTTAGTTAGTCTGCAACATGTTGTGTTTTTTCTATAAATTATTTTTTTCTGTGATGTATATTTTTTGTTAACAAAAGGTTTTGTCATTTACTTTATCGTTAGCATATTTAAGGCCAATGAACACGATTATTACAATTTCCCTATTTATATACGAAGGTACCACATTGGTGGGGTAGATTCGGACATTTGAAAGCTTTTGCTAAAATTCAATTCATTCATTTATTTGAAAAGTTATTGACTTTAAACTTTTTGAATAAGAAGCGGAACATATGCTGAGTGATACTGATTGATCATTCTATCTTTATTTATAAATTTTTGAAAAACAGTCTAAAAAGTGTACGAATGATGCCAATCTTCCCTACAGTGTGACGTTTTCTTTTAGATGAGAAAACTCATACAAAATAAGCGAATTCCAGATACCGAGTCGAATCAACGCAACGGAGAAACCGCACTACAAAATGTGATAGAAAAATCTAGACGTCGGTAAGCAGCGGTCATCGAAACAGCAAAAATGTGAAAATCCTTCTATACAATATCCACTTATCGGCCATCGATAGTACGGTGTGGGATCGAGTTTTCACGAAGATTGAACTTGCTCGCCAGCAGTTTAGATTAGAAAAGTTCGCAGCTAGCGGCCCCACGACAAATTGCTTTAGTAATACAACAGATTTCGGACTTTTGGTCCGAGCTTTGGTACTGTAAAATATTTTGGTGCCGAACTTATTAAATTTCAAGAAATGGAAAATGGTGCATGCTGTATTTTATTAGAATTATTTTTAATTACAACCCGAAAGAGAGCAATATAACAAGAGTAGGTAGACATGTTAAAATATCTGGGCGCATAGTAATACTTTCATATGAAAGAATAAAACTTATGAAAGTTTTTCTTAGACACGCGATGACGACTGAATCCTTTTTTTTATTTCACTCAGTTACATCACTATACGGGCTACCTACTACGTAGTTATGTGTATGATTTCGATTGTCATGTGATTATCAAAATTTGTCAAACCGACGGACAACGATTTAAAAAAAATCGTTCTTGCCATTTGCGCTACAGAAATCGATAATGAAATAAATAAAGTTTTAAAAAGTTAAATTCGGCTTATACAAATTCTAATCGCGTATATTTTCTTAAGTTTTAAATCACTCCTGTTTCGGAAACTGTTGTCGGTGTGTCTGGAATGGCGCCAGGTACTATCGATTAGGAGCCGCCGATGGCAACTCGATTTGTCTCAAAATTCAACTGTACATTCTGATTTATTGTTCACCATTTTCAATGGCCAGTGATAATATAATAGTTATTATAAAATCTACACGCCGTATATTAAAAAAAAAATTGAGTGTGAACGGTAATCATCGGCATTTGTTTTTATTACAATCGTATATTATAACTATTCTACTTAATATTGTGTGTTATGTAAACCAAGACGCAAATCTGAATTGATTGGTTGCAAGACAAATTGATCTCAGGTCAGGTCAGTTTTGTGAAAATTTTGAACCCGCTCTAACGACGGAGAAAAATGCACTAATTCTCAAAAAATTTCGGTTACGTCAATCAGCCTTGAAACCGTCCAAATTTAAGCAGAAACTAGCCATAGAAATTAACTTTTATATTTTCACGAACCTTACTTAAGCTGAGAGCATTTCAAAGCATGGTAACATTTAGAAAAATGTAACTCTCTTTAATAAGTATTAAGTGTTGTGTAGTCTGCCATTTTGTAAAAAATCTGTGCTTTTCATTTTCAATAACGCTCAACACAGTACCTACCTAAGTACACCTACATATTTCTAAAAAGACATGAAAGCATTGTCACGTTTCTTAAAATGAAAGAAAGTGTTCTTTAAGTAAAATTAGATAAATGTTTTCAATACCTACTTAGTTCTTTTACTTGCCTTTCGCCTGGCTTCAATTTTTTTTTCACCCTATGCCTACTAACAACAAAAAGAAAATTAGGTTGAGCCAAAAATACCTACAAAAGAGCCCGTGGTGTAGCGGGCCCACTTACCGGGAGCAGTTGGCTGAGAAGGATCACGTAGAGTAGTTCCAACTGCCTGATAACTTGCTGATAAGATAACGATCTCACTCCAATTACCATTTTGCCGAGGAAATTCTTCAACGGAAATTAGGTAGGAATTTATTGCGCTTGGTGGTTCTTCGTGGCTCAGAAACTAACAGAGTATCTTTTATTTTCTAACTGGTGCTGAGAAGGATGAATGATATTAAAAAAAGGCCATGTGCGAGCCGGACTCGCGCACCGAGAAAGGTGTTTATGAATAGGTACTCAGTGTTGGCTGAGTTCTGTTCTTAAGCAAAATTTACGCATTGTGGAATCGTCGTCACTAACTGACAACTTTCAGGATGACGAGGCACTGAAAGAAGAAGAAGGGTTGTTTTAAGTACATTGGTTACTACATACTTACACAGTAGACAGACATACAAATTGATTTATTTAATATTAGCAGAATTTTCTCATTTATTATGTACTAAGAGCTACTAGCATACTAAATTTCAAGTTCTTAGGACAACTGTAAGTATGTTAGGTAAGTATTACAGGTTTTGCGGGTAAAGGCGTGTTACAAATCTAGTGAAATAATGTTTTTCCTTCGTATTTTGTCCGATAACTTCGTATTTGTCTTGTTTTATCAATGAGTGTTTTTCGACAAGCGAAATCTCGCTAGATGGCGCTAGTATCGCAAGCAAGACTGTTACGTACGTCAAACGAACCTCACGATACTAACGCCATCTAGCGGATATTTCGTGTGTCGAAAAACCCTCTAGCTTCAGTAAGCTATTCGCTGGGTGTGCGACGACAGCGCCAACTAGCGGTTACAATTACGGCGGACTATGAAATATCAAATGGCTGGCTGTCATTACGAAAAATAAGGAAACAAACAAATAATTTTAACGAAATATCGTAATTTACATACATGCATAACATTCTATTCGATCAATAGTCCAAACGGACTTTTTAATATTTCAAACAATTACGGAACCGCTAACGTCATCGAGGAGGAACCTCCTAAACGGCATGTAAATCTACAAGTAGTGTCGATAATAACTTTGACCTTTTTTATTTCCCGTCTAAAATGGCACAGTTAATTAATTTCAGGACACCGGACTTTCTTATGACTGTCTTCACGAGAAGTAATAAAATAAACAAATTTAATCGAATAATTTAATTATGACTGTAGTAGGTAGTTAGTAATGCAGACTTTTTGTGTATTTTCAGTTAAACATGGCCAAATTAATTAAAAAAACTGGATTCCGAGCACACTATACGACATCGCTTTCCAACCACAAACAACAATAAAAGAAAAACACTTAGTTTTGGCTCAATATGGCCAAGATGTAAAAGAAACTAGTGAAGATCATAAATTCCTAATGAGCCATACCATTGAAGCTCGTGTAATTCGTCAAATTTCAGTGACATCGACGCCATACAAAACATCTTTCTTGTGGAAATTAATAGGTAGAATTAGTGATCACTGTTGTAGCCATTGTTCTTGCAGTTAACTACGCAGCAGGTTTCGTAACCCACATTTATTTATTTTTGCTTAATAATGCACGAATAATTCAAGCCCTCTTGTTCTGAGAGGAGGCATGTGCCCAGCAGTGGGACGTATATAGGCTGGGATGATGATGATGATGATGAATGCACGAATACGTAAATTTCGCTATTAAAAAGTTCCTTGTTTGGCCACGGCACGCGCTGCGATCGATTTGTGGTTCACCCACCACATCCTACTTTGTACCCAGCGAATTGAGAAGGCAAAAATAAATACGAACTTGTCCGATAAATACGACGGCAATAGTTATGTCACTTCATCTGTAATAGTGTTATTATTATATGTATTAAGCTGAGTTTAGACTTGTAAGAAAAATCGTGCAAGTTGCATTACATTGCGGCGCTCGATTGTCCACTCGTTGGCTTTATGGCATCGCAATGTAATGCAGCTTGCACGATTTTTCTTGCAAGTCTAAACTCGGCTTTAGGATTACAATGAAATGAAGTATCTTAGATATCTGCTTGCATACCGGGATTACTTGCTGCTTTAGGGATCAGTTGATCACAAAAGGCAAAGCCAGAGGAAACCCAAGCTCCTTTGACTTTCTAGCTTTGTGATTACACGATTTCAAATCTACTCGGCCCTGGATTATCTAGAATATGCATGTGCAATGTCAAAGGAATGATGTATTTTCATATTAAAATTTCATTCTGCTTTTACCTTAATAACAAAGTACAAAAGCCACAAGTCAAGGGGCTAGTTTTTTCCCGCGACGGTGTCTGCCAAGAATTCGTTTATCCCGCGGGAATTATGCTATTTTCCGGGATAAATACTATCCTTTGTCCTTGGTCCTTGCCATTGAATAGTTTTTATCTATTCTGGAAAAGTAAGTAGTTCCCGCGAGATATAGATTAACGAATGTTTTGCAGACGGAGTCGGAGGCAACAGCTAATTTAATAATATTTCTGAATACTTACTTATTTATATTTAAAAAAAGTTAACTCATATCAGGTTTCTACGTATACTTGGTGTTCCTTATGTTTAATCCCGCTACAGTAAAGTCCTCTGTACGTAAGTATATTGATGTAGATTTTACTATAGAACTTCAAAAAATGTTTACTTTCTTATTTTTGTAGGTGCATACCTTTTTTAAAGTTTTTAAGTATAGGTACTTATTGTAACTTAAACACACTAAAAAACCACAAAGGTAATGCTGTTTTCGGGAATCGAACCCGGGTCTTCGTCTGCCCGGAGCGCGTGCACCTCTGCGGCCTAAGTCACATTTTTGTATTATAAACATGAAACCTTATCGATTTCACATTACAATAAGGCCTATAGGACACTGGGCCGCAAGAGGCTTCACTAGCTCCAACCTTGGCGAAAGGACACCGGACCTAAAGAATGGAAAATGTGGTTTCATTTCAGTTAAATATCCTGAGATTTTCATATGTTACAGATTTTAAAGCCCTGATCAAAGCTCTCTAAGGGCGCTACCTCTGTTTCTGAGTCCCTTTCAGAGTTTGGTTTAGTTATTTTTTTAGACACTTTTGTTCAGGATTTTGAAATCTAAATGTCGGCGGCCGATCGTAAAATCCGCCAGATCACGAAATTCCTAGGCATATCGTGAAACGCCGCCATTTCATGATATGCCTAAACGTTGGCCAGGCATATCACGATGTGCCTGAGAAATAATACGGCAGATCGATTAGAGCAACGCATTCGTCGATATTCCTAGCTCTATACCGGGCACATCGTAAAATAGTTTCTTTTTTGGCCACTGGTGGCGCTGCGTATGCAATGGCGGCCGTGACCAGCTGACCGGCTGTGTGGCTGTGTGTGTGGGTGTGTGGGTGGTGGGTGTGGCTGTGTTTGTTTAGCGCGTGAAAAATGTCGGCGTCGCAACAAAATGATCTTTAAACCGAAAATAGTGATTGAATTCAAAATAGAAGTGCAAAAGAAGCTTTTGAACATCAGCTCCGTTCTTTTTATGTGAATCAAACGGATTCTGTGCACAATGTGAATAAACCATGCACGTCTGCCCGTATTTTAGAGGTTAGTATTTTGTTGATAAATTAAGTATTCACTAGTTGTTATTTATTTATATAGAAAAATTAGGTTCGACGAGCGAAGCGAGGAGTGGTTAGTATTAATTGTGATCACGACGCACGAGCCGAGTGAGCGAAGCGAGCGTGCCGCGGCAGCGGCCGGCGAAGTGCCAGAACCGATATGGCGGCGTTTCATGATACGCCTAGGAATTTCATGATCTGCCTAAACTGGCCAAATCATGAAATGGCGGCGCTTCATGATATGCTTAGGAATTTCATGATCTGCCTAAACGTCACTAGGCAAATCGCTAAACGGTGAGTTTTGAACGATATGGCGGATGTCCCTTAACCAATTCATGAAATGGCGGCATTTCACGATATGCCTAGGAATTTCGTGATCTGGCGGATTTTACGATCGGCCGCCGACATAAATATAACATCCGTCTGGGGTCATCGTGTCCGGGATCTTGGTGGTGGGTTCAGTTACGTTTGCGTTGGTTATTTACGTTTTTTATGCGGAGGGAGGGCGGGTTCAATTGCATGAAAAAATATGTTTTCCAACTCAAGCGTAGCTGTTTCGCACGACTTGGCCTCACTACTTGGCGGAGGAGCAAGACAGATATTCCATTTATTTTAACATTTATTGATATTTAACTGAAACCACATTTTCCATACTTTGGGTCCGGGGTCCTTTGCCGATGTGTTCGCGAGACAGTGAATAAATATTATAATTTGCGAAATATTTTTATCACCAAGCGTGTGTATGATAAATATAAGTATGAGATGAAGTATGAGATAAATATGTGTATGAGAAATACTTGTCTGTACGACAAAGCCACACAAACGCACACTTCTGTAGAGGTATTTAAGATTTTCCTCTAAAACCTTACTTAAGAAACTTAAGGGTTGAAACTAAACGGCGCAATGTGTTATGTTTCAACACAAGCTGTTCAAACATGGACTTAGGACGAATTTACAAACGGATTATTAGTTATATTATAAATACCAATGTGTGTGTGTGTGTGTGTGTGTGTGTGTGTGTGTGTGTGTGTGTGTGTGTGTGTGTGTGTGTGTGTGTGTGTGTGTGTATGTGTGTGTGTGTGTGGGTGTGTATGATCGTGTCGTGCTTATTATTTTACGCTAAAACGGATGGACAATTTTAGATGTTATTTTAAATATACCTAAGGTTATTATTCCCAGATCAGTCTTTAACGTAGATAATTGCTCAAATTATGCATTAATGCAAAAATGTCGGTTCAAAAAGTATTACATTTCATTGGTGAGTTGAGTATCGTAATTTTAAAGCCTATGAAAAAACGCGGAATGCCCGCCCACTGACAGCGAGACAGGCTTGAAGACTAGCGACTTCGATTGTGAAAGGAAATACACATGACCACATTCCCCTAATTATTTTTTTTCTGTGAGTCTTCTAACGAAATTTAATAGGTAGTCTTACACTTATAAATGTGAATGTATACTGGGCGGCACAAAACTTGGCCCACTCTACATACAAAATGACCTATTTCTGCATACATTTGAGGGCCAGATTTTTATCCGCTCAGTATCTCTCTCTCTCTTTCTCACACGCAGCTCACTCGCTCACTTACTTACTCACTGGACACATAATGGTCACCTAAAAGCTTGTAAACTGCATCTACACACTGTCAAATTTCTTTTTATGGTTTACGCGAGTAAAGCCGAGGGTTAAAGCTAGTTGTCTATGTATTCCTCGCGTCGCGAGTGTGAGTTAATCACCCTTTATGCGAGTTGAAGAAGAGATTATGAGCCAGACAATTTCAGGACTCGTTATTATTGGACTGTGCCAATTTGAACCTGCTGTTAGAATAAGTTAAACCTAATGTTTAGTTAGTATGTACGACCGGATAAATACGAATGTTCGTTCTCGGGTCTTGGGTGTTTAATATGTATTTAAGTATGTATCTATCTATATAATTATATTTATCCGTTGCTTAGTACCCATATTAAAGCAATGAGGGCTATCGCGAATGAATTCGCCGCTAGAGGCGCTAGTGTAGCGTGAGGTCTCCGAAATGTCAAATCTCATAGTTTTTGGGTGAGCTACGCGGGTTTATTTATAATTAGATTTTTTTTGTGAATATTTTGCATTACCTGAAATTAATTATGGCAATTATGCGTTACGGGGCAATGAATGTCTGTGTTTTGAGACAGTTTTGTCTTTTGGAAACTTTTGTCCTCCCTTTTTTCGAACAAAACGGGACTAAGCAACACTGTGGTTGCTGGATATTTTTATGGTACGGTTTTAAGGTGTTTAAATATGATTTTAATGTAAACTTTGTTTTAACGCCCGCAATAACAGACTCTGAAAGCCACACTTAAAAACCTCACGCAACAGTGCGCCATCTAGTGAGACAAAAAACGATAGCCCTCATTAAACTAACCTCAAAGGGTGCGAAACAGTCCAAAGATACAACGGCTTTAACAAGAAACGTTAAGTAGATACTGTTTTGTAAGTAAAAAACAAGATAAATTTGAAACGAAACGCTAAAAGAAATTGTGAAGCACGAAGAT
>NC_133477.1:9845037-9924252 GCF_025370935.1 Choristoneura fumiferana
AATAGTCAGGGGCTAATTTTAAGATGTGACTGAATAGGGACTGAATGTATGTGTGAGAAGAAAAGAAGTTCTCACTGTCCAATCTTAATAGGATAGCTTTGGTTAGGTACAGAAATAATATTATTATACTTTTCAATAAAAATATTGGTTTTATTTGCAGTCTGGTACTTAGGTACTTCTTAGGGTAGGAAGTAAAGTACGACAATATAAAAAAAGTAATAGAACTAGTCTGCGGAATTTTCATACTAAATTATTAATAGTATTTTACATTGAAAATGAGTTTTTTTATTTATTTGACTGGATGGAAAACGAGCAAATGGGTCTCCTGATGGTAAGAGATCACCGCCGCCCATAAACATCTGCAACACCAGGGGTATTGCAGACGCGTTGCCAACCTAGAGGCCTAAGATGGGATGCCTCACGTGCCAGTAATTTCACCGGCTTTCTTACTCTCCACGCCGAAACACAACAGTTACAAACAAGGTGGCCATAATAACATTAATTATTAGCTGCTGCCCGCGACTCCGTGTAGAATTCGTTTATCGCTTTCTCGCGGGAACTATGTACCTATACCTACTTCCCCGAGACTCAAACTATCTGTACCTACATCGAATTTCATCTAAATCGGTTCCCGCCGGATTGCGTATTGCGTTAATGACAAGTATCCAAAGATATAGTTTGCTTCGCAAAAATGGCCCCTCCACGCCACTGCCACATAGACATCGCAAATAATGGAATTCTTATTTTGTGACATCCTAAAAGGAGGTCCTTTTAGGAGCACTCTAAAAGCTCAGCACGTGAAAATGTGTTCACTCATTCCCAAAAAAAAAACTGAAAAATTATAAGCGCGTTAGATGCCTCTGAGTAAGGTTGTGGTAAGGTAGCGTTCGTTTTGCATGGAAAATGTAAAATCAGAAGAAAACATTTTGATGACTTATTCTTTTTAGGGTTCCCGTATAGTTTCGCCATGTCTGTCCGTCTGTCTGTCTGTCTGTCCACGGCTTAGCTCAGAGACCGTTAGTACCTAAACCCGGATTTTTAATTCCATGGAAAAATGTAAACAAAGATGTTGCCGTTATCAAAAAACATTTGCAGAATCCAAGATATTTAATTCTTTCTACATTTGCCAGAAATCGGCTTCCCCCATTTATAAACTGTATTTCATAATCAAGATAAAAAATAGTACACAGTGTGCATGCTAAGCCCCAAGCACCTTGACTATACAATTTGTACACCTGGAACCTCGTCACATTAAATTTAATAATTACTCCCTTTACCTTGCTCAGGGGTGGATTTCGCTTTGTAGCTCGGGGGGTCCCATATCTAGTCGAATTCTAATTATAACTAAAACAAGTTTCCTCTTTTTACAAGCTTTTATTTAGTTTCACCTGTCCCGTTGTCTGTCTGTCATCAAATCTTGCAAGTTAAATCGACCAATTTCCAGTAGTTGGATTGACTTGAAATTTGGTATACTTATGTAAAATGCGTGACCATACAATAATCTGGTAGTAACATCCTGGTAGTCCAGCCAGGATCGTCTTCACAGGACGGAACTCTTCAATGGTTATGGCATCAACTTGAAATTTGGTATGCAAATGTATTTGGGAGACAATAAATGTACAGTCTTGCATTAAAAAATATTTTTTTACCAAAAACTATGTCTTATGAGAGTTATGAAAAAAGTCTGATCAGTGTCGACACGAGTCGAAATCCTACAAACGCTTTTTATTTATGGACCTGAAATGCCAAAACATGTTACAGCAGGAGCGCGACGTGTAGGTTGGGATTCGTGTCTGGGCGGCAGATTTAAGTTCGGTGTGGGTGTTGACACCGAATCGGTATCGGTTTTGCTAACGGCAGGGAAATAACGATCTTGAAATTACAATGTGGGCTGCCGAAGGCTTCGGCGCTGCGTACGCGCCAGTAGGCTTCGAGCTAGCGCGCCGCGCGGACTAGCGCGACAACGAACGAGCGACCGCTCCCGACTGTAGCTGCAGCGATCGAGAGCAAGTCTCACTGAAATGGAAGTGGCAGGTCAATGGCGGCGGGAGTGGGCAGGAGCCGCCGAATATGGGAAGGTGAGGCCGCCGACTCCACTCACTACCCTCCACCTAACAAGAGCATAATCCACACGCGCACGCTGAAGCTTATCAATTACTTCCCTGTATTTATAAGTTCACTTAACAGTGCAGCTTTAAGACTGTTTTCACTAGGTAGCGCTAGTTCGATCGGAAGGGCAGCCCGCTTTAAATAAAGTGTCACATACCAACAAAGCTTCCAATAGTGAAGATGCAGTAGTATGTGTTAATTAAGTGCTGATGTGAATGCTAAAGACATCGTGATATAGCTACTTATATAGCTATGTTCCTTACCGGTTATACTTATGGCATTTCGATTAACAAGCGGTCATTGCCAAAAGAGTAAAGTTGTCTTTCCTTATACGGTATTTAAAACTCGGAATGACGCGATTGCCTGAGCTACATAGCTAGGCTATCGTCTCAAAACCTAAATGGCACTAGTGAACCGTTACGGTAAGGTTCAACTTCGTGAAAGATGTCTTGCGAACCTGTCTGGCCCAGTCAGTTTAGTTTTGGCTTTGTTTTTTTTTTCATTTGTATCGTGCCAGGATGTGAACCTCAGAGCGCCGGTTTTCTTGTAAGAGATATTTTATAATACCTAATGTATCACACATCTTTTGAAAGCTCTCAAATCATTAAATATCCGGAATATTTAAGCAGATGATTGGGTTAGTTTGTCCGAATACACTTGTAAAGGTTTTCAATGGAATTTTCGATTGAAAATAAAATCATCCCCTTGACGTCACTTACTGAACATCAACCAATGTATGGAAACATTTAGTCAGTTACAATTTTGAAATTCTGAAAACACTTACAGAGATGTTTAATTTAACTAACTTAATAATACCATAATTAGACTTGTACCTATCTCGTCGCAAATGGAGTTGACTTTCAGAGCGATTTTGTTTAATTTCAATCTTCATTTTTATTCACCTTTCAGTCAATACTTTCATAAAATTTTTAAAGTGCACCAGGTGAAAATTAAATTTTGTAAAGTAGTTAGCTAGCCCCTACGCTCAAATGGCACCTCTAAATGGTGAGCATTCGTCATTTGTTGAACCCTGAAAGGAACCCTGACTGAAAACGATGAAAAATTGACGCTATTGCATTGGTGTTGTTTCAATAGGCTTAATTAACCAAGTTAGATAGGAGAAACCGACAATGCACTCAACAGGATTACGTGCTTACGCGATGTAGCCATAAAATTAACGCATGGCATGTCACAAAAGAATCGTGAGAAGTGCGCCATATTCAGACGGCTACACGTTACAATTGAGATCGCGGACCCGACGCGATCATCGAACGGAGAAAGTGGCGATAGATGTGAGGAAGCTACCGATCGCTTTGTCTACGATGACGACATTAGAATTAGAACTAGGAACGAGTTCCGACCGTCTACTATAACAATTGTATTGTATCGTTTCTGGTTACGCAAGCGACTTGCAACTTAAACTTAACTTTAAGTTAAAAGGTAGGTAGGAAATGGTGGAAAATCACGAAAACGTTATTAACCACCTCAGCGTAATAGCAAAGCTGTAAACGCCCAAGGACTTTGAATGCGTGAATGATAACATTAGGCAAGTTAACTTAATGCTCACGATTGCTAATTCTAATAAGGCTACCCCGGAAGATTTTGTTCTGTTGTTTAGCTCAGACGTAGTTTTTGCGACTTCGTTTGGATTCAAAACGTGTTGTTATTGTTGCATTAGCCATGAGCTATGTTGCAAACTAGTTGGGGTATATCCGAGTGACATTAAATTGGAAAGTGTCGCGGTCTCGAACAATGGGTTGTCGATGTCGCGCGAACGGAACGGACACAAATCGTTTTGTCGCAACATTGTCGTGACAAGACGACAATAAATTCACTTAATGTTTTAGCACTAATAACTAGTTAACAAATCATTAGACAAAGGACTCCTGCCCTGCGCGATTATTATCTCACCTGATCTCACTCTATAATACGTTAATGGTTAAATGTCAGACTAAGTAAGCCGTCATAGACGATGTTGAGTCTGCTGTTGTTTGTGTACGCAGTATAAATTTCGTCCAACGGTTTAGAACGAAGAGATGGCAACAAGATGTATAAGGCAATGCTAAAATATCCAGTTAGCATGTAATCTACATTCAGCGATCAAGAATCGATGTGAATGAAGCTATCATTGAAAAAAACGTGGACGTGGACTTAATATCTCTTTACAAATTCGGCAAATGCATGGTGGGCGTGTATTGATTTACATACTTAAGTTCTATGTACATGTGTGACATCTGGTCTTGAACTTATTTTCAATCGTGTCAATTTATCTTTAAAAAACCTTAAGACAACATATAAAGCAGCTTAGGAACACTTTACAATTTAGATTAGCTACAGTATGTAGCTGTCGTACATATAACTTGTTACCGACGTATTTTTTGTACAGCTTAAACCATAATGTAAAATTGTAGCGACTCTGATATGAATTTTTAAGACAGCAAATTACCTACATGTAAACGGAACTTGGATTGAAAAAATAAAATTTTCTCTAAGCAAAGAAAAATAAATACGTAGCTATGTGGCCTCACGAATCGACCAGAAAAACTTTTATGTAGTTATTGGCATGTACCTACTAGGTGGGCATTTTATCATTAGGAATTCATTTCTGTGCTTTATAGTCCTTAATAGCGGGTTATTGTATTTATTGGTTCCACGAGTAGGTACCTACAGAGCCGAGCGCGGGTCATGGCTTACCAAGGTCTTGGTCTTGTCGTTTAATAAGATCAGTATTGATCGGCAGCATGTAGATATTAGTTAATAGTAAAAAGGGCTTACTGACTATAAACAAATATCATTGTTATGTTACTTAAGCGTGGCCATGAGCGAAGAGGTCTCTTAGGGTTTCATACTTCGTGAAAATGGCAAAAACTAAACCGTTCTACTTAATACAGCGCGTTATTTTTGATTTTGTTTATGCAATATGCAACAGGTCAAATAAATTTAATTTCTTCAAGACACTAGTGGTCTAGATACTCATCCTGTTAAAAAGATATTCAAGAACGAAGGATAATTAATAATGCACAGTAAAAAAAAATTGTCCTTAATTTATGACGTTTTTTAAATCCGTGGCTTAAGTTTTTAAATGTATTTGGCAAAAGAAAGTAAAAAAGTGAGTTTTTTTGTTATTAGTGTCAGTGCCCCCCCCCCACTCCCTTTCCAAGCTAAATGCTTGTTTGTAGATTTAGACTTAATTAAGTAGTGTAACGAATTTGAAAGTTGTAAAGCTATTTATAGCCGTGGTGGCCTAATGGTTTCACCTATCGCCTCTCAAGCAGAGGGTCGTGCGTTCAAACCCCGGCTCGCACCTCTGAGTTTTCGAAATTCATGTGCGGCATTACATTTGAAATTTACCACGAGCTTTGCGTTGAAGGAAAACATCGTGAGGAAACCTGCACAAACCTGCGGAGCAATTCAATGGTGCGTGTGAAGTTCCCAATCCGCACTGGGCCCGCGTGAGAACTATGACCCAAGCCCTCTTGTTCTGAGAGGAGGCCTGTGCCCAGCAGTGGGACGTATATAGGCTGGGATGATGAAAGCTATTTCCCACAGCTAAGGCTTTACAAGTTAATGATTACTAATAGTCGTTCGAAACTTGACATAGAATATTTGCCGCTTAGTACACATATTATAAGCAATCCCACACTACGCGTGGCACGACACGCTCTTGGAAGGAAATTACAAGTTTACATTACAATTGTTAAAGACTATAAATAGCCATTTTTCAAAGACAACAGTTGACAGGCACTCTAATGAAGATTTGCATGTAAGTTAATACATTCCTTGAGTTGTTAGAAGGAGATAGTCGTCATTTCCCATCAGATGAGCCGCTTACTCGTTCGTCTCCCTCCTCTCATAATAAAAAAAGTAAATAGGTAGGTATGTAATGTGTTACCGCACCGCGTTGATGTCTTTTGGCCGCAGCACTTATTGCAATCTCAAGTCGCAAGAAAATTCAAATTACGTCAGGAAAGTCGAGATAATTGGCTCAGAAAATGAAGATCGGCTTTCGCTAGATTTCGTGCGAGACACAAATTAGCCTACTTTTATGTTTGCCATGCCACAACAAATCATTGTGGTCATGTCAATTACACAAAATAGCACCTTTCTCTGTTTTATAAAACAAACGCTTTGAGGACTTATTAACGTATAGCAGTCTCTGTTTGTGTATTGACAACATGTAAGCGTCCATGTTTGCATACTAAATAATATGACAAAGCTCGAAGCTGCGCCGGTTCGGTGGGGCATAAATCGACAAAGAAAATGACTGGCTCGTCCTTCATTCTTATTCCTTATTATTGAATTAAATTTGTATGCTCACACATGCGCACATTAAAAGAATTTAAGCCTACATGTACGTATGTACATATATCTGTACATTAATGCTCAATTATAGTTAAGATCTTTAAGGAACACATTGTCACGCCGTAGCATAACGGAGGTAATCATAATAAAGATGAGCGATCACGTCAAGGATTACAAATTAAGCACATTAAAATGCGGGTATATCATCAGTCTGTATCTAGAAGCATCATTTTCTCATTGTGCTGAGGTTGTTGGCTCGGGCTCGTGTACTGCCGGAAATCCTGCCCAAAGGCCGGGCCGAGGCTGCGCCCGCGCACCATGCCGCGCCATCCGCCCGCCGCGTTGTTTGCTCGCGCACTCGTCATTACATCAACCTAATGTCGTTTAATGAAGATTTAACTACCATTCAGTCTTACATTACAGTCAACTACCAAACATAAATCCGAATGTATCTGACAATCCATGCCCGCTCAATTTGAATAAATGGTACTCGGTTAAGGGCAACACACACAGAGAGCGGGCGCGGGTCGGGTCGTGTCCGCCGCGGGAGCCGCGCGGTTCGTTGTATTCACACAGAGCGCGGGTCGGACCCGCGACGGGCCCGCAGCGGCTATCAATGTTGCCAGTTTAGTGACTTTATCCCTAGAAGTGACGGCTTTTGCTTAAATATTAGCGACCAAAAAAAAGTTTTGACTAAAAAAATGGTTTATCTGGCGACTTTTGGAGTACAAATGAAAACAGTAAGAATAATTTTATTTTCTCAAACATGCTCGGAAATGTATGCGTTAATGTCACGAAATGGAGACATGAAGCTTCTCATTTATGGCTCCCTACCACCTCCCTACATAACTTCTTGGCCTAGGCCATGAAGTATGTATGAAAATCCATTATTGTCCGCTGCTCTTACTTTTTAAATTTGCTTACTAAGATTAAACTGACAAAGGAAAAATTACGAACAGCCAACCACCACTACTCTGTAAGCATTTGCGATAGTGCGATGCGATGCGATGTGATATATGGATGTATGGATAGATGGATGGATGGATGGACGGACGGACGGACGGACGGACGGATGAATGGATGGACGGACGGATGGATGGACGGGCGGACGGGCGGACGGACGGACGGACGGACGGACGGACGGATGGATGGACGGACGGACGGACGGACGGACGGGCGGACGGACGGACGGATGGATGGACGGACGAACGGACGGACGGACAGATGGATGTATGGATGGATGGACGGACGGACGGACGGATGGATGGACGGACGGACGGACGGATGGATGGATGGACGGACGGACGGACGGACGGACGGACGGACGGACGGATGGATGGACGGACGAACGGACGGACGGACAGATGGATGTATGGATGGATGGACGGACGGACGGACAGATGGATAGACGGATGGATGGATGGATGGATGGACGGACGGATGGATGGACGGACGGATGGATGGATGGATGGATGGACGGATGGATGGATGGATGGACGGATGGATGGGACGGACCGACGGACGGACGGATGGATGGATGTATGAAATATTTCCTCACATTGTTTGAGAAAAGCACTATACAAACCTCGTCCAGAACAGGGATTGCTGGACTCGTTTTATCCGGCCTCGTCTACGACTCGGCCGTCTACCCCGAACTCGTCCATCAATCCCTTACTTCATGGCCTCTGCAGTAATGTACTATTTCTCAAACATGCTCGGAAATGTATGCGTTAATGCGATGGATGGATGGATGGATTTATGGATGGATGGATAAAATATTTCCTCACATTGTTTGAGAAAAACACTATACAAGCCTCGGCCAGAACAGGGATTGCTGGACTCGTTTTATTCTACCCCGAACTCGTCCCTTACTTCATGGCCTCTGCAGTAATGTACTATTAGTAATAAAGTTACACTATCTACGTAAACTTATAATGGATACATTTTTGTCAACTCGACACAGAATTATTACAGTACCGCGAGATATATGTGGTTAACAAAAAAGTAAAACCGACTCCAAACAAAAAAAAAAATAACAATAAATGGAACCGACTACAAAACCCTTCAAAATATTTTCCTAGGTGTACCTACTAGCTCGAAGTCGGTGCTTCAGCACGAGCCAGCATAAATAATCGAAATAAAAAAAACCGACACGCTCTTGGCCGGTTTTTGTTTATTACTTCATCACGTCTAAACCACTGAACCGATTTAGATGAAATTTGGTATACATATAGTTGTAGTCACAGAGATGGACATAGTATAGTTTTATCCCGGAAAATTTGTATAGTTTCTGCGGGATACATTGTATACCGAATTTCATCTAAATCGGTTCAGCGATTTTGACGTGATGATGATGGCTGATGAAGTAATAAATAAACAGACTTACAAACTTTCGCATTCATAATATTAGTGGGATGGGATTAAAAGTAAGTGTTTTTTTTATATTATGTATGTTGTTCGACAGTCAACGTCATAAATAAGTGATCACTTTTTAGGTATAGGTACCTTGTCGCTTTCAGTCGTTACACAATTTCGTATGGCTTATCAAACATGACGTTAAAGTGCCAAGGTACAAAAGTGATCTCTTATTTATTACGTTGACTGTACCTACACGATATGTCATTAATTAATTATAATATTTATCTAATTAGTTATCAACATTTTTTTTCACGTAACCCAACCTTTCAGACCGCCAGTGCCCTGTTGCCTGGTAAAATTAATTATATCGGAAATTAAAAGATCGATAATCGATACTATCGACCGTTTCAACGCGATATTGTCGATAACTAGTTGTTTCCTTCAACTTCGTCTGTAAAGAATACAATTCAATTCAATATTTATTCATGAACAATACAGTGATTGTGTTTGAACTTACATAATACATGCACTTAATAATAGAATTATTATTTTTATTGGATTAGGAATTTATTGCTATCCTGCGTTAACTATATCTTAATGGTGATTTTCCAACGGCAAGGCGAGACGAGAATTGAAATTTGCATGCATTCTCGCGCGCCCGCCGCGAGTAGCCGCGGGCCGCCGCGGGCGCTGCCATACAAATTTCAATTCTCGTGTCACCTCGTCTTTTCTCTCTATGTGTTATTCCAGACGTCCAGCTCATCCCTATCCCGTGGAAATATCGGGATAATATAATAAAATTAAAAGGAAAAACCTTTTTAAAAACAAGGTTTTATTAGAAAACTAAAAAGGAAAAATAAATTTAAGTTACATGTATGTACCTACTAATTAAATACTCGTCATTATAAGAAAGCGTGTGTAGATAGTTAAAGTTCTAGAGACTGAATATGGATACTTAAATTACTGGCACTTGAGGTATCCCATCTTAGGCCTCTAGGTTGGCAACGCATCTGCAATACCCCTAGTGTTGCTGATGTTTATGGGCGGTGGTGATCTCTTACCATCAGGAGACCCTCTTGCTCGTTTTCCATCCAGTCGAATAAAAAACAATATATATTTCTCCTTTTTAGTTCATTTATTTTTTCTAATAAAAGCTTGTTTTGAAAAAGGTTTTTATGGTTCCGGAGCCAAAATGGCAAAAACGCAACCCTTATAGTTTCGCCATGTCTGTCTGTCTGTCTGTCTGACCGTCTGCGGCTTTGCTCAGGGACTATCAATGCTAGAGAGCTGTTATTTTGCACGGATATATATGTAAACTATGCTGACAAAATGGTACAATAAAAAATAAAAAATAAAAAAATTTTTTTAGGCTACCTCCGATAGACGTAATGGGGGTGATTTTTTTCTCATCCAACCCTATAGTGTGGCCAGTGTGGGGTATCGTTGGATAGGTCTTTTTTTCGTTTCAGTAATTTGTTTGCGAAATATTCAACTTTAAACTTGGGAGATTCCGTATAAAATACGAAATCCTTAGAAAAATATTACTTAATTTTGTCGTAATGGCTACGGAACCCTATTTTGGGCGTGTCCGATAGGCTCTTGGTCGGTTTTTTTCTTTTAATTTTGTTTTTAACTGTTTAGAGGGTCGCATATTCACCCCGACCAAAGTACTCATCAAGACGAATCAAACGAGCCCAAACTCGATGCGGTTGCGTTATTTAATTACCGGATTCCTATGGTTACCTTCCAGCTCCATCATCAGATCAGCTTCATGACATAATAATAATGCATTGTCATCCGATTTACACATGCATGCTAAATTTCAGCTCAATCGGATGCCGGCAAGTGGGTCAAATTTAACTTGCAAGTTTTTGGTAAAAAAAAAAACATTTTTAATAAAAGCTTTTTTTTGTGACTGTACTTTTTGTTGACAGTCTTGCAACCACACAAACTACATTTGCATACCATATTTCAAGTCGATGCTATTAACCGTTGAAGAGTTCCGTGCTGCGGAGACGATCCTGGCTGAACTACCAGGATGTCACTACCAGATTATTGTATTGTTACACAATTTACATAAGTATTCCAAATTTCAAGTCAATCTGACTACTGGAAGTGGTCAAAATATACTTGCAGAATTTGACTACAGACGGACAGACAGACAACGGGACAGGTGAAACTAAATAAAAGGTTGTAAAAAGTAGCCTTTATGTTATTCCAGCTATCTACGTACCAAATGTCATTGAAATGCTGTTTTAGTGTGAAGGAGTAACAAACAAACACACACACACACACACACACACACACACACACGCACACAAACTTTCGCATTTATAATATTTACTTATATATAGTACTTGTCAATTTAATTAGCTGTACATGGCTGACAATTATATTTTTATTAGAAAGTTAACAGTGTGGATTTTACTTTATTATTTAAATTTATGTAATGGTTAAGTTACAGAAATAGCGTATCTTTAACTTCCCTTAAAAAAAAAGCCTGGGTGCCGGTAGCCCAGTAACACACTGTAGATAGGCAATGCTAATATATCAATACTGTGGAGTCAAAGTTATCGATACTATCAAAAATTCGATATATCGTTGCAACCCTACCTGTCAAAGGACGCCGCGTGCGAAGGTAAAGCCATAAATCGCACGCGGCATCCTTTGACAGAGGCGGCGCGTGTCAAAGCGGCGGCGCGATACAAACACCGGCCATTTGCCGCTCGGCACGGCTGCCAAATTAGGGGTTTTCCCCTCAAATTTAGGGGGTAAATAACTGGGATGGGGTATTTTTAAGGATTTTTGGGAAGTTTTGCTTTTTATATTTATTTTGTATTTCTTATATTTCACATTATTTCTTGATATTTGCACGGATATATAATGAAAACTATCCCGACAAAATGATACTTGTACAATGAAAAATTAAAAAAAAAAACATTTTGTGGGTACCTCCCATAGACGTAAAGTAGAGATTTTTTGTATGTAAGTAAGCCGATGGGTGGAAAATTAAAAAAAAAACTGAATGGTAAGTATATCAAACTTACAATCCTGCCTGATGTCATTATACGACATGTTGCTGTGTGTGTAATCATTCACTTCAATTCTTGTGGCACTACCTATACTAACATGTTTTAGGGGGATTTCCAATTAATTATAGCAATTTTAGGGGTTTTTAACTTAAGTTTTAGGGATAAATATTTTTGAGAGTTGGTAACTCTGCGCTCGGCCCGCGCGCTGTTTGTGACGACGGGCGACGGGCGCGGGCCCGCGCACGACCCGCGCCCGCGCCCGCGTTCTGTGTGAAGGCTTCCATATACCGCCATGCAAATACGCCCGTCGCGGGCCCGCGCACGACCCGCGCCCGCTCTCTGTGTGTGTTGCCCTTTATTGTGCCCAAGAGCCACATTGTCGTTCTGAACACATCCAGAGCCTACAGTTGTCTAAGTTGTATCAGGTATTTACGAGTATGCGCGCACGCTTTATTGTATTGGTGCTGGTGAAAGTACCAACACTTTACCGTCCTTCGGGTCTCGTTCGCGATCCATAACATTGTAAGCCATATTTCATAAATATTAAAAGTCATAGTGTATTGTTTGCCATAATGATAATTTGTCATAACTATTTTTTTTTTGCTCTAAAGCCTTAAAATTTTCAGGAACTTAAATAGCCATCCTGTAGAACTCTATAGGTTAACATCAAATCAGCCCACGTTCACCGACTGGTGGGTAAAGAGTTTATTTTTTCACGCTTACCTACCATCCATCTATGTCTATCAAATGTCATTCAACTGTAGACTGTTGGTGCGTACGGTGACCTTTGATTCAATCTGGACCCTCACTAGTAGCTACTTTTGACCATTTGTCGTCTTATGATCTTGTGATATTACTTTAAGAGTACCTACATAGTAATTATGACAAAGGTATGATAATTCTGACTGTTCTATATATTCCTTGATTTGCGGTCAAAATATGTAGGTACCTACATTTTGTGCTGTAAGGTAGATTTAGTTATGTAATTTTATATTCATTACTCTTTTTATACCGTCACTCTACGACTCGAGCAATGATCGTTGATAGCAAACATAAAACGGAAAAATGTTTTTGACACATTCGTTTTAGCGCCTTCACAAAAAGTTTTTGCATTTTCATTAGATGAAGTTGAGATTTCTAACGATTTGGGGAAGTTCGAAGTGTAATGAGCCTTCAGTCTCCTTCCCCTAGAGCCTTGTGAATGATGTGAAAACTCGAGTTGAAAGTTTGCGCCAGCCGAGGATTCTTACACCACTCATAAATATAGATCGCGCAATTTTGTTGAAGGTTATCTTAATGAAGATTTGTTTTTGAAACATGTGATGACTTGAACATATATCTTAGGTGATAAGGCCAGTATCATGCTGCTTCATTAGATATTTTTGTTACGGGATGTAAGCCGTGATTACTACCGCTCCCGATATTTCGACGCAGATGCATGCGTCATGACACAAAATAGATAATAGTAGGTAAAGTCATGATTACGGGTAAACTCAATCACTCAACCACTTAACACATTAAAAATTGCATTGCTGCTTCAGTTAGCGGGATTTTATGTTAAATTCTTTCTACTAGGTAGGTACGTCCACAGCGGAGCGTGCAAAAATATCTGACACGTCCCGCCGGCCCTAAAAATAGAATCGTATCAGATATTTAATTTTATACACGCTTTATTGTGTCAGATATTGGTGCTGGTGACTGACTAAGGTAGGTATACTACTTTAACTTTGTCAGCTTCCGATTAAATTGGATTTTCAGCATTCAATAAAAAACAACGTGACTGTTAGTATAAATGAAAGCTCGAATAATACTTCGCTGCAGAATTTCGTTATACTTTAAATAATCAAATATCAGTACAAAAAGAATTCGACTTTTAAGCCACAAATATCACTTATAACATTAATTTCGACGTTATACGGCGTAGCTTAATCCCGAGACGTAATGCTAAGGTAACATATAACACAACTTATATGATGCGAAACTTACGTAATATAAACTATCCTTCAAGTTAAAAGCTGTACCACTACTATGAGTTTACAGTGACCGTACTCGATAGCGACGGCGTAAATTATTTGTATGGAGAATTGTACAGCGCCTCTACAAATAATTTACGCCGTCGCTATGGAGTACGGTCACTATAAACTCATGGTAGTGGTACTGTTAAGATTCCCGTGGCGCAAAAAATAAATCTCGACGCGCTCGTGGCACGCTGCCTCCTAGCAGAGCTATATAACATTTCATTAGCGGTCAGCCGAGACGTTCCGGTTACACAGACAATAAATTTTCATTTTTGCGGAAGGACAAGTGAAAAGAAAAGATAAATAGGGAAGGAGATTTGCCTTACGAACGCATAAACTATTCGACGGCCTCGCCGCGACATCGCTCTACAAGGTTTCGTGAGGGAAATATTTGTCTGACGAATAGGGAAAGCGTGCATGGCTTGTTTTTTTTACAATTTTATTTATCAAAAGTTATGGCTGCAATTACATGTGATTGATACCCATGACAAAATTCACTATCACATCTCTGTGAATTTTAAATGCAACCAACATTTTGTCGTGAAATATTGGTTAAGACACAGATCTTTTTTATATTAATTACTTGTTTATTAAATGTTTAACCGTGGCTGCGCAATTGCTTTCAAAAGTACAGTCGAGAGCAGGGCATACAATCATAGCGTCAAATATATGCACAAAACGAGTATACAGCGACCTTATTCTTAGTGACGTTTATTATATGACCTTGGTTCAACAAACCTCATAGTATCAACGATTTGTTACTCGTTAATATAGCACAAGCAACAAGATAAAAATGTTCATAACGCTAAAATTGTATCCTTTGATAGGAAAGTTAGCGGAGATAAAGTTTTATGACATTAACCGCGCATGGCTGCGGCTAGATGAAGGATTACAACAAGAAGTTACTGCGGGTGGCTATGATTACACCATCTAATTTGCACTACGCTTTATCCAGTTCTTTGAAGGCAGTACTGTACTACGGATTTTTCTCAGGTGTCATAGTTTTTATTCAATGCATTTTTTTCTGATAATAATACTATTAGGTATACCAAAATACACTCTGCAAAGTAAATAGAAATTGTGTTTAGTTTGTGCTCTCGTAAAAAGGCAGTAAGTACTTGCAAAAACACGTATCTGCCATACTCACTTACTTTACTGCCGTACTTACAAATATAGCTATTGCAAAACTTCTAATGATACGGGCCATGGCTACATTATATGTATTTACCTACTTAAAGTAACTAAGGAACCCAAACAATACGTTCTTACCTTCTCAGATATTTAAATACAGATAAAAGCCAAAGCGTGCCTAGTTGAAGGCCGCAAATAAACATCAGCTATGTTTTACATAGGAAACCTTTTCTCGTCTCGGGAATCCTATTTTAGTTTTTCCGTTCATTCGAACATCTGTCACGTCCAAGGAAGCTTGAAACAAATTACCATCATGTCTGGCTGTCTGCTTGAGAGTTAATACCTGACTATTTTTCCTTTTACTTGATTTATTTAAAAATATGTTCAAAGTGAATACTTACGTCACCACAATCTTTCTTGACTCTATGACTTGTTTGTGTCTGGACTTTTTAAATAACTAAATAATGTATAAGGTATTTCAAATTTTTAGGGAGTTACATTTTCAAAATTATCATACCGAACCCAAACTTGTTAAATTATTTATGTTTACATACAGGCAAGATAATTATGATTACATTTTTTGTAAAAAAAAAATGTAATTTTAATGGTACATCAAAACGAAAGGGAAATTGTTAATTAGGTCTAATTTTTACTTCATATATATAAATTTCGTCAAGCACTTCAGCCACTGTAATACAAAAGAACTACTTACAAGAACGTGAAAGGTAAGGCCCATACTATGTTAATACTAGCGTAACCGCTATTCGAGGCATTTCACAATATTGCACAGTTCGCCTTGTTTGTACTATTGCCAGCCAATTACAAAAGTTGCTAGCTGTTTTATTTCCATTTCTTTCGTTCGCTTTACAGTTCTAGCTAGATGTTAATCAACTTTGAATGTACAAAGACACTTTTCAGAGCTCGGGTGGTAAACTGGGCCTTTTCGCGCGACCGCTTAATGGTCACTGCTGACATTTCAGAAAAGGGTCACTAATTTATCTCAACAGAGTTCCGTGGGCAGCTTCGCCTTAATTATAGTTTAACTTTATTCCCGTCACAGCTGGCCTTTGTAACCAACGGACAGCTTGCCAAACAATATTGCTTACGAACTCGCGTTAATATGGCTCTTTAGGCTTCTGCATAAGGCACATGATGTATGTGTACTGTGTAGGTTGACTATACATTACCTACCAACTCATCCACGTCGCGTCGTAATTAGTGATGTTTACTAAATCAACAGTGCGTGGATGCTATAAATGAGTTTAGTTTGTAGTCCGAATTTATAATTTGATTACATATTTTCACCCAATTAATGTTTTATGTGTGTCAAAATTCTTGGGCTCAATTATATCTAGAGGCTTTTAAGCTCCCGCCATTATCCTGATGAGGCGTCATTGATTATTCTTGACCGCAACACACAACACTGCGGTTAGTTAATATCGCCTATCATAGCCAGCACAACCAGCCGTAACTAATGGAACTAATTGGTACTTGGGCTATGATAATAATCTTCAGCTGGAAGACGTCCACTGTTGAACAAAAGCCTTCCTCTTAGAATACCGTAATGAGCAACAACTCGACACGGTATGATAATGGTAGTTATTGAAATCCTTGAGACTTAAAAGTGAACCTTTTTTCAACAAATTAAATTTCAATTTATAAATAAATATCTTAGCGGGTCTTCAATGTAACATAGACAATCAATACGGCTAAGAATTAGGCCATTAACCCAATTTGAATTCACACCTCCATTTAGGCATTTTACGTCGAATCGCAAGAAACCCTCCCCCATTATGAAAGGTTTCGCGAGTGCTCGGCGGGACCCTCGGGGGCAATCAGCCTGAAGGACAACCCACCTGAGTACCCGTGGTAATCAAAAAAATGTGCTAAGAATGTGAGAATCCGATAATCCTGCCTTTGTAGAGATATCGATAGATTCTAACGAGAATTTCACAGAAATTAATTTCGTTTAAATTTCGTACCTATTTATTTGTGATCTCATTTGCGTTGTCAATAGCGCCGCCATTTTATTCCAACGTATTTCTACCTTCACAAACATTGGTCTTATCCGGAGAAATGATTATTATTAAGGCTGTTGTGACCTTAATAACTCTTTAAATTTGAATATCCCTCAACTCGCAATGTGGAGCGGTCAACATTTTCTAGTTAAATGAACAAAACAAAATTACACTCACTAACATTAGGGAAAATAATTACAACTGCTTTTGTATTGTTAGACAAGGAATTGAGGGTAGATATGGCCGAGTTCATGCTGAAAGGGTTTAATGCAGCGCTACCGCAGACAATCGTCCTCTGGGGGCCTCCTCCTGATTTGCAGAATCAAATCGCACAGCCCAGCTCCGCTATCTCTTTTAAACATTCTACGCAGAGTAGGATAGGTAATGGTAATATAGCTCTCGGTTTTCTCGCCCTGCGCTAAATTGGCGGGTCGGCCGCAAGCTTCAACACAATCAGATATTTCGCACTTTGAACTTATCCTTTAAGCACTCCTGGTAGATCATACCGTCTTATTTCAAACACTTTACACCAAAATTTTTACCCACCCGGCAAAAGTATTTTCTCCTGAGCAAATAAGCACTTTAGGCAACACTGTCATGACTTTTCATGTTATTCTTCGTATTTGAACTACGAGTTCACAGACATTGTTTCACTGATCCTCATAAGATTTTTACAATAGTAATGAAGGTGCCAAAGATTTTATTTCAACCTAAATACCTATTACTAGTCAATTTGGTTTAACATTAAAGTAACAAAAAAAATAAACTAAACACCACTAAGATCGTTGTCAAATCAATCACCGCAATCAATCTTGTACTGGCAAAACTTTCCTCCAATAATAACGTGCTCGTCGACTTCTCCGCTTAACACTAAGAAACTTCGTCTCGATTGGAAATTTGCTAATTTCGGTACTAACTCACGAACGAACTCATTATCGGCCGCTTTATACAGTAGGGACGCTTTCTCAGTATTTCTACAAATATGTTAAGGTATGTCAATTAAAAGTTTTAACAAGATTGTTACAGTTCGATATGCCGAAAAAGGTAAAAGAAAATGATTTGACTTAATCTTGTTTAAAAAAAATTAACACCCATTTACTAAATGTATTTTGTGAAGCGTCGGTGCTAAAGTCTATTAAAAGGGCAGGATTCAAAATGAGTTCTCCTATCAAAAGATAAAATGTGGTTAAATTGAATTGAACTCTAAGCCAGCTACTTATACTAATCCGAAGCAAAGTTCGTAGGGATTAAACGGGTTTGATTCAAATATTTATTATATTATAACCAACGAGAGAATGCTTGCTGGTTTATTAAGGTTACCATCACACTTTGATAATATTAGTGTAAAGTTATATGTATCTGTATTAATATTGTAATAAATAAATAAACATTATAATATCGGCCCAGGTTGGATAAATTCGATCAGGTATACCTTTCTAATTAACACTACACACAAGCAAGGTAAGTAGGTACACGGTACCTACTAACCTTGCTTTATTTACACATTACCTAGCTCACTTAAGGCAACGTCATGAAATTATTATATTGTAATAGTCCTCACGCTGAACGGATAGGATAAGTAAATTGTGTGATGACGTGTAAGGGAAGATGAAAAGACGATGTAGTAAGTGGCCCTTTGAACGTGGACCCTGCCCGTTGAAGCAAACCCATCTCAAAGGAGCCTTCTGCCTAATGGCTTGTTCTGACGCCTATCGCGACATACACTTATGTAAAATCACTTCCAAACACTGTAATAGCGATCGGCAGCCAAATAATATTTAAGAGGAAGACTGCACAGAAAAAAACAAAAATTACATTTGCCTCTCAAGTATTTTCCGGAACTTTAGTTTTCTATTCCACAGACAGACAGGCATGGCGAAATTATAAGGGTTCCGTTTTTGCCATGTTGGCTACGGAACCCTAAAAAGTAGCTTAGCTCCAGGTGATGATTTTTTAAATTGACCAAAAATCATGCTGTAGAGCTAAGCTGTATTTTTTTGCTATATAACAATTTTCTGTATTCTATATATTCAAATTAAAATTAAAATGATTCATTCGGTAAATAGGCCGCAATGGGCACTTTTACACGTGATTTTTTAAACTACCAGTGCTTTCGGAAAGACCATCATTGCCAAGAAGAATGCGCCGCAAGAAACTTGGCAGTCATTTTTTCAAAATAAAATAATTACTAATAAAATACTTAAAAACTACAGTATACAATTAAAGAAAAAAATAATGATAATAATATAGGGATTTATATCCCTTAGTTACAAAACTAAACACTAACTATATCTACGTTCAGTGGAAGTGTAAAATGCGTCATAAATTAAATAATAATAATTTAATTCTGAAGTATACATTTTAGGTCAAGTTACCATAAAGCTTTTGGATTCAGAAGGCAAGCTCACGTCTGCCGCCCCCAAAGTTAGCTCACACGCACTCATGTCATGCTCTGAAAGCAGAGCGGTACCGAGGACATGGTATTGCTTCCGTTCCCATAAGCTCTATGGGATCGTCTTGGGAACTTCGACGTCGCGAGCCTGCGACTAGAAATTAAACTAAAAATATACAAGTTTGAAATCCATAAGCTTAACAATACACAGCCTTAAATATAGCAAGGGGATGTATAAAGTCCCTGAGTTAATAATAAAATTATAGTCTCTAAATGTCAAAGTAAACTAATTTAATTAATTAAATTATACAATTTTCAGCGTAAAAAGCCGCCAATGTCAAAAATTCATAATAATTATTAAAGTAAAGAGATAGAGATGCATAAGGTCTCCAAATGTCAAACAAATAAACATTTTTAAATTAAATTCTGCAACGCGGACAAAGGCAACAGAGCCAGAATCTAGACACGAAATGCGCCGGGATGCTGCCAAGTCACACTTCACAACACTATAATATACATATACACCGACATAAACACACACACACGCGCACACACACACACACACACACACACACGCGCGCACACACACACACACACACACACACACACACACACACACACACACATCACATCACACATCAACATCCTAATTTTCATCGGCTTTCAGTTTAGGCCATGTCGCATCATCACATAAGATAAGTACTACTCAACTTTAAAGTAAGTTTTCTTCAGAAGTTCACTCTTTATGTATTCTTTAAAAGTGTTTAGGAATTTAGAAACGGCAAGCTTGTGCTTGTTACGAGTATTGATATAATGTACGTCTGACACTTTTTTAAAGGACTCGATATTCTTGTATGTATACAACAATATCACATCATGTATATACTGTGAAGTTACTGTGAGGATGTTTATCTCCTTAAAGCGTTCTCAGTGAATCTCGGGAGCCAAGGTTGTAGATAGACCGGACTGCCCTCTTCTGTAGAAAGAAGATAGTTTCTATGTCGGCTGCCTTGCTCCAAATCAGCATAGCGAAGGACATTTTGCTGTGAAAATAACTGAAATAAACTAGCCGGGCAGTTTCTACGTTAGTAAATTGCCTGATTCTTCATACAGCATAAGTGGCAGAGCTCAATCTACCAGCAAGACCAGAAATATGCGGGCTCCATTGTAAGTTACGATCTAACGTATGACCAGGAAAAACAGTCTCATGCACAAGTTTCAGATTCTCTCCGTTTAAGGAAATAATTGTTTCAAACTGTCTTACATTAGGCAATGAAAATTGTATACACTTAGTTTTAGCTGCATATAGTAACAAATTGTTAGCGGTGAACCAGTTTAGCGCCTCTGCTAAAGTCTCATTGATGTGGGTTGGATCTTCTTGTTGCCTGTTTACTTTGGATATTAAAGAAGTATCATCTGCAAACAATACTATGTTGCATTTCTGTTCTAGCAAGTGGGGCAGGTCATTTATATATACTAGAAAGAGAAATGGACCCATAATGGAGCCTTGTGGAACTCCAAGCTTCACCGCTGAGCCAGCTGGCTGCTTTCTATTTTTGTCCACTTTTTGAATTCTTTGGCTGAGATAAGACTTAACAAGGTTAAGTGCTTTAGCTGAAAGTACCATAGTGTTGAAGTTTGCGGATAAGCGTCTCATGCTCTACGCAATCGAAGGCCTTGGAGAGGTCGCAAAATATTCCTATTGCATCTTGCGAATTTTCCCATGCATCATAAATGTACTTCATGAGACTTGAAGTGACTAAGCAGCTGGTTAAGCATGATCTTTTCAAACACTTTCAGCACAGGCAGCACAGATATCGGACGAAAGTTGCCAGGATCAGATGAGCTCCCAGCTTTAAACAATGGAATATGAGATGGATATGAGTATGTATCAAATACCAACTTATCTTATTGAGTAATTGGTGGCGATAACGTTCAAGTTCCAGTGACATGGTACAAAACATTTAATTTTTTAATAAATTTAATTACGGCTGGATAGTAATATTTTTGGGGGGTGCAAATATGTTTCTAAGCCGCCAGCGCCCTCAAGCCGGCTGGTCACCGTGGGGGAAGAAGACCACAACCCTCCATCGAAGAAATACAAAGAAAACAAACTAGACACATTTAAAAACACAAGAGAACAACACTCTGCAACAACTGAACGTCACAACAACGCGATAAGTAATGTTACAAGCTGTCCGATTAAAGGCTTATAATAATAAAATAAAAAAAGGAATATTTTTAAGTGACTTCGAGGAGAGGAAAAAACTCGAACATGGTTCATAACTGGTGTAGCGACTCAATGAGGCTATCGCGAATGAATTCGCCGCTAGAGGCGCTAGTGTAGCGTGAGGTCTCCGAAATGTCAAATCTCATAGTTTTTGGGTGAGCTACGCGGGTTTATTTAGAATTAGAATAATTTTGTGAATATTTTGCAATATCTGTAATTAATTATGGCAAATATGCGTTCAATGTCTGTGTTTTGAGAAGTTTGTCTCGGGGAACAAAACGGGGACTATGCAACACTGTGGCATGCTCGATATTTATATGGTACGGTTTTAAGGTGTATTAAATATGATTTCAATCTAAACTTTGTTTCCACGTAATAACAGTCACGCAACAGTGCGCCATCTAGTGAGACAAACGATAGCCCTCATTAGTTTAATACGGTTACTAAGCAATTTATGCTTATGCAATGCAAACGGTAAAGTGGAGCTGATGGTGAAGCACCAGGGGAACTCTTCAAGAATGAACGTCACTGCACCAAGAAAAGCAATATTTTGAAAAGTCAACAGCTTTCTGCTAACAACGTAAAGTGATAACTAAAAAAAAATAACCGGACCCAAAAACAACAAATTAAACTAAATAAAAATGTAATAAAGTCGGTTAAAGTGAACAAAAATTTTCAACTCCACCAGAAATTAATTTGGTGATCACACCAATTAAAAGTCATCATGTACGAACAAGTGTTTCCACATTTTTAGACAATCGTTGAACATGTGTTTGACACATCATGTCTGATCACAGTAAACACGCAACCATCAACATAATTTAATTTTTTTTTTGTTCAAATTCTCGTTGAACAATAACAATGCTTGAATCAATAAATGGATCTTTTTTTGTTATTGTGTAACCGTAAAATGGAATTAAAACCCAATTTGTTTTGCAAATTAATAGCTTTATAATTAACAATTAAATTATTGGACATTTCTACCGAAAGTTAAATTCAAAGGAAAACAGCTCTAGGGGAAATGTTGGTCGAGGCAGTGAAAAATATTTTGCCCAGCTAAGCTTAATGATTTTAGGAATCGGCGCCTGGTACTTAAACTTCTTAAAATACTTAGGTACTAACAATTTACTTTCATTGGAACATATACAGATAAACGGCAAGATTTAAAGCAAGGAAGGTTTTACCTTTGGTTTTGTCACTAACTAACTCTGTGCCTACAAATAAAAAATAATGTACTTATCTGGCACAGCCTAAACTAGTTTTATTGAGAGTTTGAAATTTGCGCATGACTTTTTATTATTTACTAGCGCCCATAGTCACCAAATTTCACATTTAATATTAGAAGGATTTGAGGATATTTTTACGTTTATTTATTTACATTGGGAGTTACGTACAACAGGTGTTGTATAAAATACGTAGGTACGTAAGTACATTTCAGGGCAAGGGTTTTTTCAATAGAAGCAAATCTACGAGTATAAGTTAGTCGTCTACATATGTACAGTGTAGTCTCACGTCTTGGCATGTAGTAAAGATTACTAATCCTATTTTTACGCCACAGTGAATAACAGACACTTTATCAGTAGACAAGTCAGTCCTATCATTTTGCCGTACACGTACCGTACCAAATACATTTCCTTCTCATTGATCACACCCTCTCGCATCCAATTCAGTGTACAAATAACGCTCGCACGCAGCACGGATTGTAAATCGTAATTCACGCAAGATACCAACATTACAAACAATGAGGCGATGGGACATAATCGTCTATGCTTTACGTAGTAGCAACGTTAATTGATAAGACTGGGGTCACAGTGACAAGCTCATAACTCACGAGAGTGCTCATATTTCACTGCTCGGGAACTTTCATTAAGCACTCATTAAAATGGTGTACAGGTGAATTCACTCATTTGAGCCCGCCCGCCGCCGCTCGGCTGGTTACAATCACATACATATACAAACGCGCTGTGTCATTAGAGGAAAGAGGAATATCTTTATTTAGATACTTAGTAATATTTAGTAGTAATACAATTGAATACTATTGTGCATGTTAGTGTAGGATTTGGTTGCCAGCAGTATAAGGGACTTAGTGAGATTTTTTTTTAACGACAGAAGTAAGTACTATTTATGTAGGTGTCCAGGTCATAGCCCAGGTAAATTCCATTAGAGCACAAGTATTTATGCCTACCCTAAAAAAATACACATTAGGTGCGTGTTAAGTTAACAGAGTCCTGCTCCTAAGCCAAATGTCAGTGTGGGGTCATTTTAGATTGGATCCTAACAATAGACGGACATGAAAAATGTATATTTTCAGATTTTTTCTTATTGTGTGTGCTACGAGTTACCTTCACTACAAATTTCAAGTTTCTAAGAAAACTGGAAGTAGGTACTTATACCTACCTTATAGGATTTGTGACCGACAGGTTGTGTAATGACAATGACTTAGAAATTTGATTTTTCTAGTGGTAGCAGAGCAGAATATTTTATATTAATTTCAGCGTGATACCTCCTCGCATTCCTGAGAAATAGGGTGTGATTTTATAGGGGTTCCGTTTTGCTGACTGAATTACGGGACCCTAAACATACATACATGTGAATTAATATCAAAGTCGAAATACGAAAAGCTCAACCATAAAACAGATACTCGAGAACTTAACCATTAAGATTTTGCTCTCACAAACTCAAACCTATTAAGTAATTCTTACGTAAAAAGGTAAACAAATTGTTCATAACTTGTAAATGATCGTTATCATTAGAAATGATTTTGTTTGTTTGTAGTACTTCCCTAAGAGAGCACCAGTCAAGTTTGCACAAAGGAGATTGTGCGCGAAAGATCAACACCTAGCTCCTAAATGTCTCGGTTCTTGTCACAAGTTTCTAAAGTTGCTCCGGGAATGTATGTGCCCGAATATTAAATCCAAATCTCGACACCCCGCCTCAGCTGGGCTAAAACGATATTTAATTAATTGCTATGATGAGCGAACGTAATACGCACATGCCTTAAGCCGTGAATTAGGAAATGATTCCGATAAGGAATACGTGTTGAATTAATTTGGGCTAACGATCTTCAAATAAATAATACTTACACTTTACAAAAACCTTTGTTGGGTAAATTATTAGCCACGTGTGCCTCTTTTACTAGTTTAATTTGAATGGTCAGCCTATATACGTCCCACTGCTGGGCACAGGCCTCTCAGAATGGGCAGTACCTAGTTCCCACGTGGGCCCAGTGCGGATTGGGAACTTCACACACACCATTGAATTGCTTCGCAGGTTTGTGCAGGTTTCCTCACGATGTTTTCCTTCACCGTAAAGCTCGTGGTGAATTTGCTCTGCTTGAGAGGCCATAGGTCAAACCACTCGGCCACCACGGCTTTTTAAAGTCCTATCCAATGATTATTCTACATTACACCATGGGATAGACGAGAATAGAAATACTGCACTTTCCGTGTAGCGGTTACGTTCACTACTATTTATTTCACTGTACCTACTTTCTACTACTCATCTCTATCAATTGTACGCCGAGTTACTTGATTTCCTGTGGATGGATGAAGTCTAAGTTGTTTGACCATTTCCTTTTTGGTCTACCTCTACTTCGATTGCCATCCTATGGAACCCAATGGGTATTCCTATTAACCCATCGTTATTAGGTGAATTCAGCAGACATGACTAGCCCATTCCTATTTTAATTTGGCTGTATTGACAACCACATCTGCAACGTGGGTTTCGGAATACTACGCTCCATTGCCCGTTAGCAAATCTTGAGCCTGGACTCTTGAGTTTCAGTTAGTAACCAAGTTTGGGCGCCGTTGGTAAGGATGGGAAAAATACACATTTCGACGAAATTACGCGTTAGTAACAAAGGAAATTTGCACTTCATTAGGTCTCTTGGACCAGAAGCCCTTCCAGGCATTTTTTTACTCATAATAACCCAACTACAGCTTTTTTAGTCCCTTAGTTAAGCTATAAACAGATAAAGAATAATAGACAGACGGGCAAACATGATGAAAACTTCTCCTTCCTTTCTTCTTATTAGAACTACGGGACTCTGAAATGAGGTTTGATTGTAGATCGGGTTTTAATTAAAAATAAAATATCTGACCTTGCCGTTGACAGAGGGTTTTAAGTAACTAAATCCAAGGCCGAAGATTTGTTGAATTAAATGGCGATCATGGGAGCGGATGCAAAATAAATTATCATCAAAAAATACACATGAAAAATATACATAAATAATTGGTTAAGTCAGCGGCCGTTGTGAAGTAAATCCTGGGACACTGCAGAACTAAGTTTCTGAATATCAAAATACAAACTGAAACATAGATTCACAGAAAAACCAGAAATAGAAATAGACCAGTGCTGGGAATCGATGTCCAGTGGTGGTGTAGCGGTATAGCACGTGGCACGGAATTCCGAGGACCTAGGTTCGATTCCCAGCTCTGGTCTATTTTTCTGGTTTTTCTGTGCATCTTTCTTTCAGTTTGTATCTTCGATATGGTTTTTACGGGATGACCGTATATGTAACAAAAATTTGGAGTTGAAATAAAAAATACAAAAAGACTCCAAAAACCAATCTTTGTTTCTGAATACTTATTGTGTGTATGCCAGTGTGAGTGCGTATATTAATCTGTGGTGTAGTATGTGATCTTACAAAAAATGCTATGCTTGTTGCTGTGATGGAATAGTATGTATTGTTTTTTCTATAGTAGCATTCAACACACGCTTTGTTTAAATTAAGAAATTTCATAGTAATATAATGTATTATGTACCCACTACTTAACGATTGATGATTATACCTTGCCAATTAATGTATGCTCATGTTCCAACTTATGCAAGGATAATGACAGAAAATCAATTTAAAAGATGAGGTTAAGGAGTATTGTTAAAAAAAATACCATCAATGAGGATTTTCTGGCAGATGGAATATCGCTTGTTTTTTTGAGATTGGCTCATTTCATTATAAATAAATAAATATCACGGGACAATTCACACCAATTAACCTAGTCCCAAAGTAAGCTTAGCAAAGCTTGTGTTATGGGTACTGAGCTACGGATAAATATAATTATATAGATAGATACATACTTAAATACATATTAAACACCAAAGACCCGAGAACAAACATTCGTATTTTTCATACAAATATCTGCCCCGACAAGGGAATCGAACCCGGTACCTCAAGCTTCGTAGTCAGGTTCTCTAACCACTAGGACATCTGGTCGTCTGGTCTGGCCGTTATAAACTAATACCAAATGTGACAAAAATGTCAACCAGACCTCATGTTCTACTGCCAACTAGCAATAATCCACTTTGCACAAAAACGCTCGTTATTTATTTTTATTTAAAACCTAGCTTGTACCTAGATGAGTCCGAATATATAGTTTATAGACCTTGAATAATCCTAAATTTTACTCATCCCGAAATATCTATAAAATGAACATGCTCTCTCTCAGATTGGAGTTATGGTCTTACCCGTCATTTACACAAAATATAGACAAACGCAGATCCCTTGAAGAAACGGCCTTTTGAGTATTTCTTCCTTTCATCATTTTGGCCAGCTTCAGATTTGATGTCAACCCTTGTCAGGAAGACAGACTTCAATTAATTTTATATTAATGTTGACAATTTAGCGAAAAAAGCTATTAACATCTACAGTCATAGACATCCTCGTGTTTTTATTTTATAGGCATGCTGGTTTGCCGGTGGAACATCATAAACTTTTCTGCCGTATAGACATCCTCTAGTGTTTTTATTTTATATAACATGCACAGTCCGTGTGGAACAACGTATAAACATTCTGCCGTATCGTTCGGGTAAGATATTTACTATTTATATTCCACTTGGATATTCTTTACAAATCTTCATCAGGTATCATTTAATTGCAAATAATATAATATTTTATTTCTGGCAATCTTTATCTCAGTCGTTTAGCCATGTTATCTCTATGTAACATACTATTTATATTCCACTTGGATATTCTACAAATCTTCATCAGGTAATTTAATTGCAAATAATATAATAAAAGTCTTCGTATCCTTTAACAAATTTTACACTATTCATATTTGAAAATGACTATTCAGATATTCTTTAAAATGCTTCGTCAGTCTTTTCATTACAAGTTCAGTTCAGATTTATAGCAGTAAGTACGCAATTGTTTTGCTTATCCGCGACCTTCTTTTTTGTTTGTAGTTGATTGATATGGACCAAAGTACCGAACGCCTGATTCAATAAACTACACGATCAGTAATGTAATAAATACCTTAAATTGATGGCTTCCTGAAACAGGGTAGCTTTCAAATATTATCGAATAACATATTTTGTAACTTTGGTGGCTAGTCTAAATAGGTATAAACGAATCAACCAAACAATATATAAAAACCAGCCAAGTGCGAGTCGGACTCGCGCACGAAGGGTTCCGTACCATTATCTATAAGTACAACATTAGACATTAGAAAAAAAACGGCAAAAAGATCAAGTTTGTTGTATGGGATCCCCATTCAATATTTATTTCATTTTATTTTATTGTTTTATTTTTAAAGTGATTATATACAACCAAAGATTCTGTGAATATTTCAAGCGTCTACCTGTTGCCGTTATTACTATCAAGCAAAAAAAACCGCAAAACAATCACATTTGTTGTATGGGACCCTTAAATATTTATTTTACTCTGTTTTAAGTATTTGTTGTTATAGCGGCACAGTAATACATAATCTGTGAAAATTTCAACTGTCTAACTGTGACAGACGGACGGACAGTCAGACATACAGACAGCGGAGTCTCAGTAATAGAGTTCCGTTGGCACCCTTTGGGTACGGATCCCTAAAAAGCATTTGTCAAATGTTAAAATATGAATGACAATCACCACAGTCCTCTTGCGGAGCAACATGGGTTTGTAACAATACGGAACCAGGGCCATTAATTTACAATAAAAAGCATCCTCTTTTCATTAAATTATGAGACAGCTTTTCCGTAATGTAAATCACTTTTTTCCCGGAAACTGAAAAACACGTATAGAGGACATGGAAATGAGTCGTAGTAATAATATCTTTCATATTTGCATTATTTTTGTCTGTAAGCATTCCTACATTTATCGGTAAAAATCGATGACACATTGTTTATTTGTGTATTCTCCAAGCACATAATTTAGGTTTTAAAACTTTTATTAAAACTATGAATAATTAATTTGAAATGTAATAGTCAAGTACGTCCGAAATAGGTAAACTGTTAGATCTTTTCAAATCCTAATTGTTACCACTATTGTACAGGATTTGAAACAAAAGATTTTGATTTTTAAAGGGTGATTTATAAAAGCAAATCGTGCTAGTACAGTCGAGGAAACTGAATCACGTACCTGGGTGGAATCTTTTCAGAACCAATGTCGCTATAATTTCTTTGGCAGACAGATGTATGGAATGTGTACATGGCATTAGTAGTACAAAGGTTCCACCCTGGGACGTGAATCAGTTTCCTTGATGATTTTAAAGAAATATACATGTTTTTTGATTTAAAAAGTGGCAAATCTTTATTCAGCAGCCGGGAAAGTCTATTAACTAGTTATTTGCCAGCAAAGGGAAGGAAGCCTTTGCCACAGGGCCGGGGCCGGTGGTGTGAAAAGCTATCACAAATAATCTGATTACAGCACGGGGCGACATTGTTTTCATCCATTTCCTCGTATCATGGATGAATTGATTTTCATGGAAAATTTTACAGCAGTTGATTATCAAAATCTTTGAAGCTCCATTCGCAGTCCTCAAAATTAATTGAAAATGTTAGTGGTGAGCACAAAAGCAAACTAACCTGTTTTAAATAAAATCTAACTTTTTTCCGTAAAATAGGGAAAAGGAACAAGCGGCTCGCCGGACAGAAAGCAGTCACCGCCGTCCATAGTCACAACGTAAAGTGAGACATACATACAATAAAGATCATTATCAATCGATCCATTACGTAATTGTAACGTCCCAGACAATTACAAGCAAATACCGTACTTTACCAATACGAAGCAAAATTATATAGAAACGGGAGCCTACATTTTCCCAGAGGGAGCATTTATTCCGAAGTAACGGCCGTCTCTCCCATAATGTGGTTAGTTATACGGCGCTGAATTTTATTCATATAAATAAACAAAACCCTCACAGAATACAGCCGATAGAAAAAATAAAGTCGCACAATCAAGAGTAACCTTTTACTTAGCAAAAGCCTTTTTAGATAAAATTCCTCACCTATAATGAAGGCGAGCGCTGGCGGGCACGCTCAAAGTAAATTGAATCGACGTGCCAATAGTCGGAAGTCCCTCATTTCCTTGCATTTGTTGTCACCCCCACCGTAGGCATTAAATTTTCTTCTATGTCCCATCGCACGCCCGTTTCCGGGTATGATGTCCGGCCCTCCGCTTCTCTATTTGGGACAAAAGTAAATTAAGATTGTCCTCCAGTTTTATTCCATTGACCCTTTGTATTGACTATTTCTCGTACCTAACACGGAAATTGTAACTGTAACTACAAGTTATCCGTCTCTGGCACTAAATAATGGTAAGCATTACTCGTAGAATCCTACGGATTGAGGGAAAAATCTATTAAACGAAGTTTCAACATTGAAATAACAAAGTACAAATTACAAATTGCGATTCAACTTCCGTAGGTTGCTGATTCAACTCCGGCTAAAAGAACCACTTTGTTTTCATCAAACACTTTTGCTATGCTAATCGTTTAATGACAAAGCATTCAGAATTCCTAAGGCTTTACAGGCAACCAAGCATTACCTAGACACGACACTTGTGAGTCAATAACTATTTCATCACACTTGCTCGTCAATGGTGTTAGTCCATGCCTGTATACTAAAGAATAATGGCCTCTATTGTTCCTGCGGGAATTATGGATTTACGTATAGTTTTTCTTCTCGAGGGAGTTATGATGTTAGTTTTGAAAAGTAAGTACTGTACGTCATTTCAGACTAAAGAGGTTTCAAATCAGCCAACGTTTTATTTACATCTTTAAAACTTAGCTACAGGTAACCCCTCTATAACTCAATTTTACACCATACAAATTTTCCACGCATCAGAAAACTTCGTTATTTTTATATATTAAATTTATATCAAATTGTTTTGCAATAATTTTAGTAAATATTTTTTTTAGCATGTTGGAATAATTAGCTTAGCATTATCGTAGAGACGACTCGAGAAAAGTGATAATTAGGGGGCTACTACGCAAATTGAAAATAGATGTTTGCATGGTTTTGCTGACGCAAATATTATTTAATATGAGAGTGAAACCGTCCCTGTACGATACGAACTTCGGTTTTCGTGCGTCTTTCTTTTGCCGAGCTGTGAAGTGCTTAGACACAAAATATTTATTTTTTCTCGCAATGTGACGAAAATCATTGTGTAGCACGGGCTGTAAGGCGTCGGGCGTTTAGTAGTCTCTCGTTAGTAATTCCCTTCTTACGCCCCTAAATGCACAATGTACTATATCACCATCCTAACCATGGTTTTAGTCACCTTTAGAGTAAATTATCTATAAGCCATGAATCATCAAAAATGTTACAACTTAACCCGCCGAGGCATAAGATAGTGCGTTTAAAGTTAATAAATTATTTGTTTAACTGCTCATCCAGTAAAATAATTAAACTCAAGACATCTCTCGTGGTACACAGGTAGGTATGTAATCTTTATTTTCAAGCTTTTAGGTTATGTCAAAACAATAAACACATAAAAGGCTATAAATGCGAAAGGTGCTAAAGGAAAGCCTTACGCAGTACAAATATTTTATGCAAAGTAGGCATAGGTGTAAGGTGTGCGGCGTCTCGCGGTGTCAATAATCTAGAGAAATCTCGAACTAGGCTCGCGGGATTGTGATAACGTTGAAAACGGTTTATAACACTCTTAAATAAAGTTAATAGCTCCCCGGAAGTTTTTCGTTGTACCCCCTTGGGCCATTACGCAGCGTTACGATACGATTTATTCCGCGTTTATAGACTTAGGCCGGGTCCAGGATTTCGCCTTATAATGTATTTAGACGCCAACTAGACTTGTACGAGGTGGATTTACTGATGCGATAGAATCTTTCCTCTCACAAGGAAATGTGATTTCCGCAAAATAAACTGCTACTTAGAAAACTGACCTGGCAAAAACATTTCCTTTCGAAAAGGGTAAAGGTTTTGATTATTGTTCGGTTTAGTGCAGATTATAGATGAAGTTCGGTTTTTTCCATTCTTTTCTATCGTTCACATCAATCCGCTTGTCCTCAATTTTCCGGCCGATAACCGGGGCTCACCGTAATCCATTGAAAGTACCTAATTAATTGTACAACATTTGTTCCCTGGATCACGTAGATTCTCCAGGTGGCATCATGATAAATAAACGATCGTATATAAAAGGGAATGCGTGCAGGCGATGCCCCAACGTTGAGTTTTTATAGCCGGGCCCTATTAATTACCGTATGAGGGCTCTGCCGACGACAAATAAAGAGTGAATAGCTTTTCCCGACTCACAAAGGTATTTCAGTAACAAAAACACTGAAAATGTAACGCTGTCCCTCTCATGTGCGTTGGAAGAAAATGGGATAGCGCCATTAAAACATCCAGATTCGTTTGGAATGTCAAGTCTTTGTGAAATCCCGATTACAAATGTCACTCGTTTCAAATGCGTCATTTCATCATGATATTCTTCAGAGTGTAAAATTATTGTGTGGGAGCTGCTCGAATATTTTATACGGAATGTTGTTAATTTGAACATGTTTATTTTCCTCGTTCGCTGAGAGCCTAATATTAATCCATGTCAAAGTACATGAGTCAAGTTGTCAAAACTTTTAAGTTTTATGCAGCATCGTGTAATAATATCGTGAGGAAATTCGACGTCAACGATTTTTCTGAAAGTTGGAGTCGACACTCGCATTCATAACGAGCCTTTGTCAGCTCATTTCTCACATTCTGATTGAGACGGACTGTCATGCATAAATCTGGTGCTTTTAGGTAAGTACTTACATTTGCAATTAAAATGTAGCAAGTACGAGTAGGTACACAGGGCTAATACGCGTTCAATTCCTCGTTTTGAGTTTTTGCTCATACAATATTTAAAAATATAATATATTAAAGCTAGAAAGTCTACGTAATATTTTTTAGTAAAAATTCAAACCTATTCTATTTCGAACATGAAACTACCGTGAGACTCACTCATATTATATATATTGACCCGGATAAACTTTTGCGCGTGTTGCAGCAGCCGCTGAATCGCTATACGAAGGGCTAAACGAAACGCTAAACTCGATTTAAGACGTGAGTCAATATATTTATATCTATATTTTCATGCGTGAAATTTATATTAAATTTTGAATTCGTTTTTTTCTGCCGGGCGAAGGGCTACGGATTAGACCGAAACATGTCGAGCTAAACTCGATTTAAGACGTGAGTTATCCGGGTCAATATATTTAATAACCTATTCTATATTTGGGTGCATCTTTCATTTTTGTTATTTTTCAACGTTACAGTTTAACTTTTAATTGTGTCGCAAAATATATTAAATTGTAACAGTGACGATGAGTTTAGTAATGCGCGAACCTTTTAATTGCTTTTTTTTTAATTTTCATGGTTTTAGAAGATTTGGTACGATCGGCCGCAGTTTTATTCAGCTCAAAAGTGTACCTTTAAACTGATGAAACAAGTGCCTTGATTTCATTGACGGGTCTATATCGACTGGTAGACAATTGTTAGTCATAATGTAATGTTTGACATAATTCTTTTTTTCTCTAAAACCATTTAATTTTTAGAATTGTTATAAAACAAACCTAACCTATAGAGTTCTACAGGATAACCATTTAAAAAACATATGAAAAATGTACGGTTTCAGCGGGAAAAAAAATTATGACAAAAGTTATATTATGACTTATAAAATTATTGCAGTCGAAAGGATCCCTTTCATTGACACCTTCCGCTCGGCGTCATAAGCAACATTTTCCTCGCTAGTATGAGTCCTCTAAAGACGTCCAAAGACTTCCTAAGCCTTGTAAGTCCAGCCCGGTAAGCTTACTAGTTCACTCGCTCGTCCTGCAACGATCGACGAAGCGATCACACCTGTAAGAAGGCTATTTTCAAACATAAGCCACTCAGACTGTATTAAACTACGTAGGTTTTATAATTTTGTAACCTTATTATTTTTAGTGCGAACTATATATTCTACTTTCAGGAGAAGGGGAATGAGCGTACGTGCAAAATACGATAGCTATGTAAGTATAAAAGGATGCAAATATAAAGCGTCAAAGCTCGGTAGCGAATAAATTTGTCCAATGAAAATAATACTAGTATGTTAAGCTTGCGTGCTGTTTGTATTATATGTATCTTATTACAATGCAATGGTATAATTGTATGTGCTGGTAAATAACAATTAATAACGTTTTAGCTAGACCGTATACAAATAAATACAGAATTCTGCGAACAAAAAAGTGAGACCAGATAAAACTACGCCTTGCTTCGTGTACTTACGTCTTGTGCATAACTCTACTCTCTCTCTTGTTTTGTTGTCTCTGTCTCTTGTTTGACATAGTTGGCACTTGTAGATGTGGAACTCAATTCATCTTTCATTTTCATATAACTACGTTTTTATTTTTTATTTAGTACGAAAACGTTAAAAACAAAATATTTTTTATTGGTTAACTCAGCTCTAGTGAGTAAAGCTGCGGATTTTAGCTGTGAATTAATATTTTGACACTTTGACTTCATTGCCACCGCTGTTACGATTTAATCTTCTTTGTTAAAATTGCCATTTCAATAGCTTCCTCAGCGAAATATATTCTTTTGTCGTGATTCAACAGAATTTCAATTTTCAACATTGATTCAGCTGAGCTCGTGATAAATTTGTGTAAAACAGAATACGCTGACGGCGACGCAAACACCAATAAATTATAGCTGCAGCGCATTTTGCATGCACTAATTATTATTTCATTAAATTACTCGTATCACCAACCGTGGATTGTGGTAACGCGCATCTTTTCTAAATTGCATAAAGCCTTTTGCCGGGAAATTATAATGAAGGCAGGCACTATCCAAAATGCCAAAATGTTCAGGTACCTATATGAATGTGCAAAGAACCCAAAGCGTCTGCCACCATACTACTATGTAATACAAAACATTATTACTATCCGATTTGTTCGAATGTCCTTGCTATTTGGTCATCCATATTATTATGTCATAGGAACAACTTCAAATGAAAACTAATAACATAATCTCAATTACTCATTATTTAAATTCAAAAAATCAGATTGCTTAGGAAAACGACAAATTACAGAATTAATTTAATCACAAAAGCACAAAATAAGACGTACCAGCAACAAGAAAACTAATTTATACCTACTAAAAAAAAAACCATTTCGAGATCTTAATAAATACGAATACTTAGGTAATGAACACTTTTTATTTAACAATAAAAGTATGTATAAAAACAGGGACTAAGTATGAAATTAACATAACTAAAACAAAATTAAAATAGCTTAATAAAAAATTAAAACTAAAAACGAGTAGGGTGCCCAACTGCCCATCACGCAAGCAGCATTCCCACGTTGAATTGCTATAGCAAGTAGATGGATGATTATTAATAGTAAATTTAATTAAGAATCTGGTGTAGCTTTCTTTGCCAGAAACTAGTTAATTCCTTCCAATATTAGCTTATGGAATTATGAAATATTATAAGTATAATATTCAATTTTCATTCGCTATCGCGTTTCTTGAAGCTTTTATTGCTTCGATGATAACATTATAAGTTATTAGTCGCGGATAGCGAGCAGTTGGACATTTATATCAAGAGCCCGGAGTTTCTTGGCGTGCACATTAATTTCCTTAATGCTCAGTCCATCTCTATTCTACTCGTATCTACTGATTACACATTAACCCAGGCGAGCCCCTCCAATCACAAAGAGTAATTATCGTCCCGGCTCAGCAGTTGAATTCCTGAAGGTTTAAAAACTATGAAGTTTGAAACTTTGCGTGTTGGTGATTAAGGACATTATATTATTTATGATGATGATGTTTGAGATTTGGAAATGGATGAGTTTATCTAATAAAAACCGGCCAATTGCGAGACGGACTTCGTCTTAATCAAAGGGAAAAGCAAGTGCGAGTGGGTATAAAATGCATGGAGCGTTGTAGGTATACACTGTTGTACAGTATACTATATTATACTTAATTAAAAGTAGTCTGTCTATGTGGCAGAATAAAAACAATATTATTATTATGATATTACACTTAGTGTTGTGAAAAATGTTCATGTTGAGGCTTAAAGACTCGAACCCTAAAGACTCTCGAGGCTTAACGACTCTAAGGCCGCAAAGACGGTTTCTTGCATTCATACGCATAAAATAAGCCAATTCAATTCTCAAATATAGTCGAGTCCTTAAGACTCTGGAGTCTTAAGAGTTCGAGTCTTTAAGCCTCGAAATGAGCGTTATCCACAACTCTAATTACACTGCCTTGATTCTGAGATACTGATATGATATAACTGCACGCATACGGACTTATACTTCTGAGCCAAAATTCAATCAAAAATATCTGAACACGCTTCTACGCCGTTTACAACAGAATCGTGTTCACATATTTTTGATCAAAAATTTGCTCACAACTCACAAGTTTATGAACTCGACTTTATAAGTAAAGGTGAATTTATCCCTTCAAGTGATTTCGATCAGTATATATTTAAATTAGTTACGGACCGACATAAAGTGAATTTAAATGTTAAAAATAGTGGAAGCTACAATACATTGCTTATGCTTACTGCAAAAGGCAAAAAAGGTAATGTTAGTTCAACATAAAGAGAGCAAATATTAGTCAAACTGACGTATATACTGAAGAGGCAAGTATTCAAAAGTGTTCAACGTCTAAATTATGACAACATAGAGTGCAAAATCGTATGATTACTTTCACAAGGAATTGAAAGATATGGCCAAAATGAAACACCGATTATACCCAATGTTGCCAAGATACATTCTCTTAAGCCACTCTAGTTACCAAAAACCTCGCTTACACATTTTATGGGCCCATAAATTTGAGAATATCGTAAACGCATAGAAAAACATTACTCCGTAAAGCAAATGGTGTGCATGAAAGGAAAGATATGTATTTATGATTAGAGTGGTATTATCCGGCTAAAAGCTGCAAAAGTAAGCACAATGCAATTTTTACACAAAATCTTTACTATAAGTGCGTATTCCTTTGAATATATGAGAGTTTTAAATTACGTGTAAATAATTTTGGACCTGTAGGCAAAAAAGTATACACAGTGTGCTTGAGTTTGTGTAGCCTACGGAAAAGTTATCAAAGATAGGGTTTTGCTCAAAATTTTATAAAGGTCTTTCTTTACAAATAGCAGAAGCCGCCGAGTCGCGTTTCTCTAAGAAAAAGGGCTCCGAAGCAGCCCGAAACATGTCGAACTAAACTAGATATAAGACGTGAGCTATCCGGATTTATTTCATTAAATATGACTGGTTCTCATCGTAGTTTCATGTTCAAAAACTACATTAAATGAGAAAAACACGATAAGTTCACAGGCAACTTAAATGGAACCCGCATCTTACGCGATCACGCGCACTATGAAAGTTATGTACCTAATCAACATTAAGTGCTAGATACTTGTACGAGTACTTTTTCGCTTGTTTATTGTCCGTGAACTTATGTGACACACGATCAAAAGATCGCCGAGCCATAAGTACGCAAACTTGCTCGTGCGGCTATCTGCCAAATAAATGTCAGCGGCGCTTAAACAGCTTTTTGACTGGTGACCCAAAGTTTAAATATACATATTTGAAGCCATAAAAATACCGCTAAAATTGGCGTCATTGTGAATAAAATAAGTTTTTGTTTAAAATTGCATTTTTAATACAAGCTTTTTTGCTCACTGCATTTTTTGTTGACTGTACTACATTATCATCCAAGCTACACTTCCGTACCAATTTTCAAGGCGATTACATTAACCGTTGAGGAGTTCGATTCTGCGGAGACGATCCTAGCCGGTCTACCAGGATTTCACTACCAGATTATTGTATTGTCACGAGATTTACTTAAGTATGCCAAATTTCAAGTTAATCGGACCACTGGTAAGGTGTCAAATTTAGCTTCCAAGATTTAACCCAAACAATGAAATAAATAAATAATAAACCGTGCAAGTTAAAGAAAACCTTGTAATATAAGATTTTTTTAATAAATGATCATACATGTGTGCTTGTGTGTGTGTGTGTGTGTGTGTGTGTGTGTGGGTGTGTGGGTGTGTATTCTGTGTTTTGTGCGAGTCGTTGCACTTGTCCGGTTTTTTCGTTATCCAATCAAGTTCGCAAACAAGTTACACACGAGCAAAATAACTCGCCGAACCAGATGCACGCCAACTTATTCGTACGTCTATCTGGCGCTTTATATAGAGTTTCAAGAGCTGCCTTCGTGCGGAAACTTTTTCAAACAAAGTAATTATGTCAGAAACCATATATATGTTTGTCATGGACTGTAATGGAAATTAGTTAAAGAAACCGAACAAGATGCCGGCTTTATTATACACGGTCTTGTTTACACGTCATCTGCGACACTGATTTTTACTTATAGACTATTACTTATTCTGTGCTTATAGTAGGACCAACTAGCCCTGGCAGTAGAAATGCAAAGCAAGCTTCGTCCTGGCAACCCTAAGAATTAATGCGTCAAGCAGCAATGTAATATAATTGAATTGCGACAAAGCATTCTAACTATTTAGTACGTGATCAATAATGAAAATGCTTATAAAGAAAAGAACAAATCAACGGAACGAAGGATACGCTTGCGAAAAGTTAAGCTTTAAAGTACTAATTTGTATTACTCTAGTGTAGGGTCGTTTCCCTCCCTCTTCCCCATCTTAAAAATTGTTGTCGGTTTAAATGCATTTTTAAAGTTATCTTAAGTTAGTGTAATAAAATTTAATTAATGTAATATTATATTTATTGTTAAATAAAAAAGAAAACATGTATTATTTGTTTAGTGTTCTTTTTTATTTCTAATGGTAACATTTTAAAGTGTCATGTCATGGCGGCATTATTTACCTACGTATGTCTTCCTAATATTCGGAATAACAACCTGTAAGAAATATTATCCGCAAAAAAGAATTATAACAAAAAATAGAACCGACTATAAAAAAACCATGAAAATATTTTTCTACGACTCTGAAGTCGGTGCCTCAGCACGAGCCAGCAGGAGTGGACCTATGTATAATCGTCTACCTCACGAGTATATTGGGCTTCAATCACTCCTGCTGGCTTGTGCTGAGCTGAGGCACCGACTGCAGACTTTTTTGGCACAAAAAGGTTAAATAAATGAGTTTGTTTGATGTCTGTTTTATGTATCACGTCAATTGAAGAGTAATCAAGTTTTTGAGTTTTACATAGTGACGGCTGCAGTTGTTTCTGCCGTTGACAACGTGAGATCCGTATTTTAGTGCCGCGAAATTGATCTTTTCCTTAGGCCCGGAGATTGAGAAATACTTGAGTAAGATGCAAAACCTCTCGAATAATTACACAAGCTTTGCTATATCTATTTATGATCATGACATCATATTAAACTTTAGGTGGCTAGGTGGTAATATTGGTTGTCCGACGCCACGCTCCTGGTATGCATAAAACCTTAAATTCCTAATTCATTGTTATTAACAATGATTTGATGATAACTTATTATTACTTAAAATAATGTCTTCTCGAGACCGAGTTTTCGACAGTTTTTGTTTATAACGCCTTTTCAGCCTTAAATTTTCATTTAGTGTTCCCTAGTATCCCATTACCGTCATTCCGCCTTGCCCCTAATTTGCGGTAAGCTGAAGAATCAAGATGACAACTTTTACAAAACCGCCCTGTAAACGACTACTAAAAGTTAGTCTGCAAAATAAGAAGGGCTCCGGTATCCGGGTCGAGTCGAACTGTGTTAGCCACAGTGCGATAAAGAAGGCAATTTCCTAAATAGGGCTTGTGAGGATTTCCCTAATGTCGGCCGAAAAATGGATGGGTTATTTGCGATTGCCACTCGCAATAGAAACCTATTCCCTTAGAACGCCGTGAAGTCGCCATGGGGGCTTATTGATGGGTGTCATAAGTGGCGAGCGAGGTTATAAATGTATGTAAATATATGCGTATGACATACTTATACGATTTTATTATGGTTGCTTGAAAGAGAATGTTAAGTTTTCCCAAAAAATCCGGTCAAAAATAAGCTTATAAAATGTTAATAGAAAACTCATCCGTTTACGTGGACGACATCTATAATAAGCAATAAATTAATCGCTGCCATTTTACCTCACATACAATTGAATACTACCTAACACCGCAAAAACGTGCTAAAAATATTAACGTGGAAGGCGAAATCCAAGAAATAATTCAAATCCTTAATCGTGGCTCCTATTCATTCATTGCTGGACGTAAGCCATCAGTTTAATCATACTACGTGCTTATTTACAACCATTCACAAATTCTGTGAAAATATAATAGGTACTAGAGAGCAGCTACTCGAGTGAATAGTTATATTTACGTTTAAGTACAAATGAATACGAAGTTTTAAATTATTATTTGCCTGATTTGCAATCTCATAAAGCCTCACGATGCAAAGGAAACTAATCTAAGCTGGACAAACTTAGTTTGCCGCATTTCCTATAGGCTACGAACAAACTGTAACCCTCAAATAACTATATTATGCGTTTCTTCAGAGAATGATAAAAGTTGGCTTTCAGAAAATGAAAGACAAAATTTCATCATTTCTTTTACTTTATTTTTGCTCTCTGCTGCCTTCTATCGCATCAAAGTGTTTATTCGTAGGTTTATTCAGAAGATTCATTGTGAAAAACAAAATATTTCTTTGAAATAATAATTTATGAATTTTAATTTTAATCCGTTAGATTAAAGCGTCATATTTTGGCTTTTTTTTATCGTCTCGCTTAATGAATTTCACCTGTAAATTGACGTTAACGGATTGACGCGAGAGCAGTAAATTGAAAAGTTATCAAGTGAAACATCGGTGTGGGCACGGGCCACAGGCGTCGGCTGGGGGTTAATCGCAGCTTAACACAGACAGCTCGCTGCATTGCGAACAGCAGATTCGGAAAATCGTGGCAATTATCTTTTAGCAGAGTCATTTTTGTAGCACATTTCTTTAAAAGTTCTACTCGTGATAGTTATACACTACCTACAAAGTTTGTAGCCGTTTAAGACGGAAACTGGAATCGATGCTGGAATCACAATACATTTTAGAGTTCTGTAGGCTAGGTACTCTGTACTAGGCATCTGTTCATTTCTGTCTGTCTGTCAGTCCGTCCGTCCATTCGTCCGCAGCCGCAGTTTAACTTGAAAACTGTTAACGCCAGAAAGCTGTAATTTTTCATGAAAATATAGGTACGCGCACAAAGTGGTAAAATAAAATGGTAAAAAATTGTAGTCTTTCTTTCTTCTTCTATTCAGCTAATAATTTATGGGGAACCTTCAGTGCGCGAGTCCGGTTCGAATTTTGCGTCTCGTGTACAGAAGTTGACGGTGCCTCATTATTGTGTTGCCATCATTTCCAAACCACATTGCCACATTTAAATTTAATGAAACCATCAGTAAGGGATGAATACCTATCGAATTGCAAGATTTGTTTACATTCTTTATTGGTTAGTTACAAGGTGAAACTATTATAGAGTTTTTAAGTGTATCAAAGACACCTTTCGTAAACGGAAGGTACTGTTTCCCAAACTAAATTATTTATACAAAACAGTCCCCGAGTTAACCGAGTCTGGTTTCATCGCACACAAGTTGCGTCGATGGGTCGGAAACTAGCACCGGTTTATTTATTTCAAGTGTTGATGGAACTCTTTTTGATAGGCGTCTCGAAGATAACACAGAAAAGGGAATGTTTCTTTTGCGAGCCTCTCGACTCAAAGCCATTGTAGGTATATCGCCCGAGCACGCTCAATAGGATTGAAACGTCGACTACGAGCGCCGTTGAGCAAGGACCCTGTAATAGTAGTATTTGTACTGAATGGGGCCTTCACAAAAATTGTTTTGCTCCGGACCAATGTTTCATTACTATTATATTGATTGAATTGCGATATCTTATGACCGGCTTCGCTATTAAGGTTTCTTTTTCAGAATTGTTACTGAAGCGTTTCCTTATGTTTGATGATAAATTTTATACCACGCGTCATTTTTAGGGTTCCGGAGCCAAAGTGGTAACAACGGAAGTTTCGCCGAAGTCTGTCTGTCTGACCGTCCGTCCGTCCGCGGCTTTGCTCAGAGACTATCAATGCTAGAAAGCTGTAATTTTGCACGGATATATATGTAAACTATGCCGACAAAATGGTACAATAAAATGTTCTAAAAAAAATACCATAGACGTAAAGTAGGGGTGTTTTTTTTTCTCATCCTACCCTATAGTGTGGGTTTTGCTAACATGATTTTTCGATTCAGTGATTTGTTTGCGAAATATTCAACTTTAAAATGCAAATTTTCATGAAAATCGTGCGTCCCGCCCCTCCTCTAAACCGGTGGGTGGAACATTTTGAAAAAAATCAGGATGGTAGTAAGTATATCAAACTTTCAAGGAAAACTATAACGGCTAAGTTTGCTTGAGAATTATTAGTAGTTTAAGAGTAAATAGCAGCCTAAGGTATAAAATATACCTAAACTTGGAAGATTCCGTATAAAATACGAAATCCTTAGAAAAATATTGCTTATTTTTTTCGTAATGGCTAAGGAACCCTATTTTGGGCGTGTCCGACACGCCCTAGGCCGGTTTTTCATATTTCATATTTTTGTCGATAATGACTAAGACTATTTTTTTGTCTAATCATTTTTTCCCGCTACAAGTATATTTATTAGAAAAAAGTATTAATCATTTAATAGCAAGTAGGGATTAGATTTTTTTATAGTCACATTTTACGAGGCATGGCTTCCAAACAAAAATCTCGTACAAAACCTCCAAAAGTTACATCCAATCTGCTAAGAAAATCCAAAGTTACGGCGTTCTTAGGCGACGTGTCGGCAACACCTAGTTGAGCCAGGCTTTAGATACTCGACTCTAAAGAAAATTTAAAGTCTTTACAGTGGCCACACAGTGAAAGGATGTTCTAATGGACCCAAATGTATAAAACCAAACTCTTTTTCTTTGAGTAATCGTGTAAAATTTTATGACTAGCTCTTCATTTATTTGACGCGATAATGTGAGGCCTTACTCTAAATTTAAATAGCCTCGCATACTTACGTTACATTGAAAAACTTCCAACAATAAAGGAAATTTAATGTTATTTCGTAAATTAGGGCAAATACGACCACGACTATCGGTAGTACATCAGTGCTGTTACAGCACCTGATTATACGATATGTACAGTCGAGTTCATAAACTTGTGAGCAAAAATTTGATCAAAAATATTAGAACACGACTATAAATTGTTAACGGCGTAGAGGCGTGTTCGGATATTTTTGAAAACATTTTTGCTCATACGTTTATGATTTCGACTGTACTTATCATCATACTATTAATTTTTAATAGTTTTTTTTTCATTTCGACAAAATTAACTAGATTAGCAAGGAAATCATAATATCTCAAAAGCGTCCACGGATACCCTGAATTAAGATTTAACGTAACCAAAAAGTTCTTTAATACACAATTACAGAAGTTTTATCTCGGAGCTGTAAGCGTAGTAATCACATTTGTCGGAGAAGTTGCACGGAGAAAATTGTCTCTGGTGGTGTAACGAGGTCGGGACTTCGGCCCTTACCACCGGCTTGCACCCATACGGCCGGCTCAGCCGCTACTTGTACGATAAACTCATAACTGGCAAGCTTGATGCCGGTATGCGCCGGTGAGCACTTCGATGCAAAAGTTTCGTTATTACAACCAATCTACGAAATACTTTGCAACCAAGTTGCTTTGACTATTTTTGTAGTTTTTGTCGTCAGGCTTCTACCAGCCACTTAGTTTTGGTATTCAGTTGGAAATATATTAACCCGTGACGCGTCCTAGAGGCTACATTAGACCCTAACTTTTTTTGTGCTGGAAATGTCCTAGAGACTACCAGTAGTGTTAAGGACATTTCCCGCACAAAATATTTCAAGAATATGTATTAATTTTATCATTATCATATCAACCGTAGAACGTTCACAGTTGGTCATAGGCCTCCCCATAGACCTTCAGTTGCTTCGGTTGGAAGCGGTCTGCATCCTCCGTGAACTCGCGACTTTGGCCGGCAGATGGCCGTTGGGGCCCAAAAGTTATCGAATGGAAATTTATTAAATACCTACTAAAACAGTCATGGAAGAGAACTATGTTCGATCGCTAGTTTCTACCAGCAAGCCAAATTTTCGGAAGAACAAAATAAGAACTTACAGCTTTAAAACTTGCGAAGGCTATAATATACGAGTAATTCGTTTATGAAAACTAGCCAAGTCCGACCGTAGCCTTTAATATATTATCCTAAGTTACGACTCACCATTGAACTTGGCACCTTGGCACTTGGCACACATTTAGATCTCATATTTTGAGTTGTTATAAAATATTTTATATTGTTATAAATAAATTTCAGGACCGACCATTGAACTTGGCACCTTGGCACTTGGCACACATTTAGATCTCATATTTTGAGTTGTTATAAAATATTTTATATTGTTATAAATAAATTTCAGGACCGACCATTGAACTTGGCACCTTGGCACTTGGCACACATTTAGATCTCACTTCTTTTGTCGTAAAGTCACCAATCAAGGCATATACCAAAATATTGAACTTGGCTCTCATTTCACATTTATGTTTTGATGGAATATCATTACTTTTTGTGCAGAAATAATTTAATTTGAAAATTTAATAAAATTATAAAAAACTTGGATTCATTGGATGCCAAATTTGGACTTTCTAGGTCATGTGGACCTGGGTTAGAATTTTGATCAATAGGTGAGTTAGTGATAAAAATGACGAATTTTGGATGTTAATATCTAAATAACAGTTAGAGGTATGTTTATGAAATTTGGAGCACATATGTATCTTGCAAATTTCAATAAATGAGCCAAATTTGATACGTTGATGTGAAATAGTTTTTGAGTTATAAGGCGGTCAAATAAAAGTGCCTCCAAATGGTTCGGGTACAATAACACAAGGTGCTGCTGGCCAGTTCTGTTAGCTTGAACTTGGCTTGACACGCTATCGCGTGACTAGATCTAAACGTAACATTAATTACGAAAATTCCTAACCTTATTAATAGTAACTTTGTTTGACTGTCTGTGGGTCTGTCTGTTACGTACGGAGTAACAGGCAAAAGCTTGTCTCATAAAAAATAGCGAGAAATGTTAGTCGACAATGGTACGGCCCTTGGCGTGGAGAGAGGCAGTCACCTGCAATTCTGGATAATCGTTTTGAATTAATTCAGCTTTGTGCTCTTTTTAATGCCAATCAGGTAGGCCTTTTTATTGATTTCATTTGTATCCATACTAATATTATTAATGCGCGTGAATTTGTATGTTTGTGTACGTAGGAGCAAAACGACAATGGCGACGGATGGCATGACTGTTTGGTCTTTCACGCCGTAACGGAGCGACGGATCGACGTGACTTTTGGCATAGAGATGGTTTATGGGCCCGAGAGTGGCATAGGCTACTTTTTATCCCGGAAAAATGCACAGTTCCCGAGGGAACAGCGCGCGATAACCGAATACCACGCGGGCGGAGTCACAGAATAACTAATAGTACTACCGTACAGAAGGGACTCTCTCAAACAAAAGTCAAGTTTAGGTATAAATCGTTGCCTACTCTTACGACTTCCACGCGAAATTGAAACTTATCATGTTACACGAGCGTTCATATTCCGTTAGGCACCGTTGACTCGAAACCGGTTTGGCACGCAGAGCACAGGTTTCCCACTCGCCGATGAATAAAGATAACAGTGGGTACTAATATGAATTCAATAAACTACCTTTAATAAATAAGTAAATAAACTTTAATGGCTAAAGCTACAAAACAACAATATTTTATCAGCAACAGCAACCACTTGCTAGTAGGTACCTCTTTGTTCAATCTTTAGTGATATTTTTGTTTACTTTGTTTTAAGTTGGCTTCACAAAGTGCCTACTTACTTATAAACAAACATTTGAGCAAACTTAGTTACTTAGGCAATTATAATTTGTTTTAAAATGGGTCTAAAGTGTTTACTTTTAAGTGAATTAAACGGTATTCAATCAATAAAGAATCGACTTTGATTGTAAACAATACGAAAATCTACTAAATAAGTAGGTACCTACCTGTCGCAAAACTATATCCTTTAGATGCCCTAAAATCCTTGTAATACCTAACAATCTTGTTTTCATTATGCACCTACTACTCTTACATGAACTATATTATTATGATGGTTTAAATTAAATGCAAGAAAATGGGTTCTTACCTTTCAATACCTATCTTTCGGAAGGTTGAAAAATGATAATTCCGATTATTTTATCTTCTTTTTATTTATACAGCCGTAAACGATTTCGAAGTCATAGGTAGTTTGCAAAAAAAAAAATTTGTAGGTACCTCCACAAATCACGCGCGACGCGTCCAGCATGCGAGCTAAGCGGCAACCCACTGCCGTGCACCCAATGGTTAGGTGCGCCGACCGAACGTACCTAAACTGCGGAGTGTCCAACCCCTGGCGGAGTCGCGGGCTAAAGCTAGTTATAATATAAAGGGCACGAAGCCGTCGTGAGGATGTATCTAATGTTTTACTAGTAAGGAACGAGGGTGATATTTTAATCCGTTTTATGTTCAATTCAATTGCTCAAGTGCTTATTTATATTTCTAAGTAATACGTTTATACGAGTACATTATTATTTTTGTAAAACCAAATGCCACTCAAGTCTTTAAAGCTGAATCCTCTAAAATTGAAAAGATTGGCGGGTAAGGCATATCATTCGTATGGATCGAAGATACCTGAGTAGTACTAGGTATGTATTCAAACACCTCCTGACCGGTAAAATTGATGGTTTTCCAGCATTATAGAAATGCACACGGTTCGCATGAAGGGATGGAAGGACGTAAATACAAAGCCATCTGAAGACATACTCTTGACTAAACCTAGATGTTGGAATGGCTTAGTCACAGGGAATTGATTATACTACAAGAATTAATAATATTGAAACCGACTGATAAAAATGTCAAGTAAAGTTCTCTACATGGAACTCCCCTGTTCGAAAGGAGACAAATCTCATATTTTTTAATAAACTTCATATTATGTAGATTGTTTGAGATAAAAACTAGAATAACCGGAACCTAATCTAAACATAAGTACGCTTTATTGAGACAATTCCTTACAGAACCATTCCATTCCAGACATAATTAAATGTTATTCGAAATAGTGTTAAACAAACACTATGCATTTACTGTCCTCCCTAGGCAATGGGACATTCATTTAGTTGACATGCTGTTCGAGCTTCTCAGCCAATGCAGTAGCAATCACTTATTCATGCATGTATGAAGTCACGGCTTAGGTGGCGATATCTCATGTTTGGCGTCAACTACGAAGACAATATTGTTCTGCCAGTCTGCGATGAAATTGGCTATCGGAAAAGAGACGTTTGCTGAAGAGATGGCTTTATGAAACTACAGCGGGATATCAAAAATTTTGTTATTGAGACCAAGGGGTTGATTTTTAAAGGGTTGGTGTTATAAGTTTGACGTGTCCGTGTGTGTGTCTTTGGCATCGTAACTACTAAACGTATACCAATTTTGATGTTTTATTTTAATCGAAAGCTAGTTTAATCAAGATGGGTTTTAGCTACGTTACATTAAAATCAGTTCAGCCGTTTATGAGATATTGAGCTTCGAAATGACAGTGGCGGAGTTTTTCATTCCTAATGTTAGGTTCTAATTTTTGAGGTATGTGCGGACACATATAAAAACATAGGTACACATTTTTTTATATACATTTGGTTATTACCTAAATAGTCTTAATACACATGTTTATTTATAATCTGATAAAAACTAATGTAGGTATAGGTAAACAAAAATTGTGCCAATATTATTACATAAATTTATAACCCCCTTTTTTTTGAAGTCGCTTATGCTGAATTTTCAAGTCGTTACTCGCACATGCTGTTAGTTAATTAGGATGCAGCATGGCGTTCAAACAAAATTGGCAATTCTTGCTAGACGCTGATCGGCGTAGATCGCTCTACGTGTTAAGCTTAGTTGTAGTTTATATTTTTATTTTTAACTATTACTCTTACTATCTTTAAATGCAAGCAACAGACCAGTTACTCTCCTTGAGTTGTTGGTACTCATTGGCAGTAGGAATCATTTCCTACCAGATGACTCGCATGCTCATTTGAATCCCACCCACCCGTAATAAAAAAAATAATTACAAACACGGAACAGAAAAAACTAGTTTTCTGTTCCGTGATTACAAACTACATTCTTTTAATTTTACTTCGTCTGGGAAGAATTCGTTTATCCCCAACTCGCGGGAACTTTATGCAATTTTCCAAAATAAAACTATCTTGTGGTCTTTTCTGAGACTTCATTTACATCCGTAAAAATAACATCTAGGTATATTGTAATATTCAGGCTTCGTTAAAGCATGATCGTGTTAAAAAAATCTGAACAAATTTTATAATTTAAAATATTAGTAGAAAGTAAAATTATTACAAATTAATGAAAAATTTACTCGTTGTATAAATAAAATACACACACACAAAGTTAACAAAAGCGTTTTTTCTCGTCCAAAGATAAAAGTATAATATCTTCTGCAAAGTTGCTGTTATGAGTTCGAAAGCGCTTAGTATTTTTTTGAGATGCGTGTTAAAGTTACCATGAAAGTAGATCACTAACACTCGTAGAGTACGTAGTTTGTAGCGAGATGTGATGTGTATGATGATGAGAGGTGTGGAATTTAGAAAAGGAAATTTGAATTTAAATGTTATTTTTTCGAATATGTGCTAAACCAGACAGTACAAAGAGTTAGGATGAAACGAGCTGTATGACACCTCGTTACAAGTTTACGTTTCGCACTTGTATCATAAATAACTATTTTACAAGCTTTTACTGGACGTACAAATTGTATGTTTGAATCTTCTGTAATATTTAGATCAAAATGTAAAGAGACAGTTTAAAATCTTCATTTCAGTCTATTTCACTCCCTTCTAGAGATCGGAGTGACTTAAAATCTGACACAGTTATGTAGATACTTACCCCCTTATTCATAAAACTTAACAAGCTTATGTTAACTAACAAATATGCTTTGTCCCTTTCTAACAAATACAAATGTCGAAGTGACAGATAAGGGCAAACGAATTTTAGCGGCATTTTAACTAAAATAGGTTTGATTGTCGTTTATGAATAAGGGGGTTACACAATAATTAATTCTGATAGCTAGCCAGAAAAACTAGTTTAAAATAATTTATTGAATCAAGCGTTACTTTGCGGCTTTTGGCATATTTTGCATAAGCTTAGCGCTATCGTAAGGTCGCGGGTGAGCAAGGAAATTCTTTTAGTTCATTTAGTTTAAAAATGATTTTTTATAAAAATGTGGGTAGGTAGGTATCTATTTTCATATCATTTATTCGAGACTTCTGTGCACTCCAGTCATGGTTGTCAAGCTCCAATACATACATCCTTTTCTCAATACCTACATAAAATGTAAGTATAATTAAATCATGTGTTGGTTATGAAAACAACAGGAAAGAAAAGGTTTAATGAAGTAATATAAGGAAATGAATTAATTTAAAGTTTTATGAAGTAGGTATATATGTATGTACAATTTTTTTTCTTTATTGTACAGTCACCAGCACCAATATCTGACACAACTAGCGTGCAAAAATATCTGATACGACTCTATTTCTAGGGCCGGAAGGACATGTCAGATATTTTTGCACGCTCCGCCTTGGCAGATATTAATGCTGGTGACTGTACTTACATAAAATACATGACAAAAAAAGGTTACTGTGAAAAACACACGTACACGTACAAAGGCAAACTTTATCAGGTTGTTAAATAAAATAAATATCTCCAGAGTATTTAACTTATCTAATATAAAAAGAGCTCTTACTAGAAATATCATATCATAGAATCAATTCGAGTATTTTTCACAGCAAAGTAACAACCTCATACATCTTGCAACATGAAAATCAAATGTCAACATACTTTAAGCAGCTGCCGCTAGCAATACTAGCAGACGTCAGCGCCATATCAATACCGTGGAGTTTATTGAAAATTCAAGTCTGTGCTCAATATTCATCTCCTTACACAAACAGCTCTAGTGTAATAGGTGCAGCGTAGAAGTAACTTTGAAGCGGGGTTCATTCAGATGCAGGCGGTGCGCGGTGCAGTAACGTAATATGCAGCGTCGCCTTGCCACTGTTTTGCCACCGCGACAACGTGAGCTCGATACTGATCCTGTATGCCAGTGTTCGCTAATGGCTCGCCTTTGCTTGCCAAAGGCCTTGACGTTAAAGCTTTGTTTTCGACTTCTGAATGGTATGAGTACTTGTACATAAACCATTATTTTTATAAGCTTTTATTTAAATCTTTACGGCCTACCGATTCTGAGTAGGTAATAAAAGTTTAACACCACAACAAGTACGCGTGACTTTTATAATAGCAACTTTAACTCACGGTTACGAAAGTATATATTTATAGTAAACCTGGTCCAATGTTATCGAGATTGCGCACTTTTGTAGTTCTAGGACCCTTGCAGGCCCAATCAACACGAAATGTCGTCCCCTCATCAGTTTTCTGTAACGCATCCTATGTGATTTCAATGGTATAATGAATACCTGTATTTAATTTCACCGTCTACGCTTGATGTGTAATAAAATAGTTAGTTTTTTGTAACAATTAATCTAGGAAAAACAACTTGTGATAAAAAAAATATGTATGTATGTGTAGCTATTTGTTTTTTGATGTACTGTTTCGGTGAATTAAAATTTTTCGATCCTTTTATCTTTCCATTGTAGTGTCTACTCTTGTTTCTGATGTCATTTCACTCTTTCAAAAGTTAACTGGAAGAGATCACTTTAAGGGATAAGCTTGCCTTTTTACATCTCTTTCTCCTGTTAACTGTTGTTTTCATATGTTTTATTATAGTCAAACTTACTGTACCTATAGATAGAATTAGTAAAATAAAAGAGTTAAACGTATTCAACACTACATCTGGCTGGACACATTTAAAAAAATGAAGTAAATCTCTACAGTAACCAAAAAATAAAAAAACATTATGTCCAAGAATAAACAATGGATCATCTTTTCCCCGTTCATTATTAAAATTTACATCTCAACAGATATTTCTATTCAAATTCCACAAACGTCTTCAACTACGCAAAAACAAGAGCGCAGAACAAGCGCCACCGGCTAAATAATTAGTCGCTTCCGAAGACAACAGAAACGGAAATTGGACTTGCGCGTCTATCTGCCTGTCTATCTGCCAAGTGCATCACTACATGTAACGTTAACTCAACGGAATGGGGCAGACAGTGTCTGCACGCAGTAAGCTTGCCTCCCATATCCATTACCCGAAAGTTACGCACACACATTTTCTTAAACGAACGGATGTCTTCATTGTATGTATACATATGTATAGTGTAAGCAAAAAATAATTTTATTATGATTGGTTATTTGGAGTCTTTTTGTATTTTTTATTTCAACTCCAAATTTGTTAATTTGTGGGCGAGCGGTTAGTTCCGAAAGGGTGTTACGTCTCTCGATGAGAGCGAAATATATATGTCGCTAGTGCTGCTGCTTAAGTAGCGTAGTAGAAAAAAACAACCTCAGATATGTGTGCATAGGAGAATTTCGTATCTGTACTCCTGTCCAGTGGTAGTGTAGGGGTATGGCACGCAGCACGGAATGCTGAGGACCTGGGTTCCATTCCCAGCACTGGTCTCTTTTTCTGGTTTTTCTGTGCATCCATGTCTCAGTTTTTTGTAATAATTTTATGTTTTCACTAGCTTCTGCTACACCCTGGCTACACCCCTGTAAAATTATAGAAATATGCATAATAATCGTTTTCCGCGAGCGTTTTCAGATCGCTTCATACACTGCTCCTCTGTTATACCTACTCAACGTTCATAAGGTAAAGATCTTTTTTCATGCTACGGACGCTAAATGGGTACTTTAGTCTAGAAATACAAATTAAAAACCACGAACAAAAGATAGCACAAATAGCGACATTGGGTTCTGTAGCCATTACGAAACAATCTCGGAGAAACCCACCACAACCCTGCACGTGTCCCCTGGGTGGTGCTAAACGAGTGACAAACATTAACCCCCTTATTCATAAACGACAATCAAACCTATTTTAGTTAAAATGCCGCTAAAATTCGTTTGTCCTTATCTGTCACTTCGACATTTGTATTTGTTAGAAAGGGACAAAGCATTTGTTAGTTAACATAGGCTTGTTAAGTTTTATGAATAAGGGGGTTAGGCGATATACAAATAGGCAAAGATGGCGATAGATATGTTTACGAATGCGAATGGCTCCTTTCAGAGCCCACAAGCGAACAGCTCACTGAGCATTTCGACTAGAGATGTCGGACCTTCAGTCCACATCTTGCAAATTAACATTGAGGGTATAAGCGCTGCAAAGAGTGTGTGTATGTACCTATATATTTAAGCCTATTTTAAATGTATGCCATCCGAATAAATAAATAGTAATATTTTTCTAAGGATTTCGTATTTTATACCTTGGCTGCTTTTTACTCTTAAGCCGAGTTTAGACTAGCTAGAAAAATTATGCAAGTTGCATTACATTGCGGCGCTCGATTGACCACTACAAACAAGTTGGCTTTACGGCCTCGCAATGTAATGCAACTTGCACAAATTTTCTTGCAAGTCTTAACTCGGCTTTAAACTACTTAAAATTCGCAAGCAAACTTAGCTGTTTTAGTTTTACTTGTAAATTTGATATTCATACTACCATCACGATTTTTTTTTAATTTTTCCACTCATCAGTTTGGATTTTATAGGGGGGCCCTCGATTTTATGAATATTTCGCAAACAGATCACTGAATCGAAAAATCGTCTTAGTAACCCCCAATGTTTTTAAAAGACCTATCTAACGATATCCCACACTATAGTTAGTCGAGAAAAAAAAACACCCCTACTTTACGTCTATAGGAGGTACCCAAAAAAAAATATTATCCAAATTTCTTTCCTACCGTTTTGTCTGCGTAGTGGCTACACATATCTGTGCAAAATTACAGCTTTATAGCATTGATAGTCTCGGAGCAAAGCCGCGGACGGACAGACAGACAGACAGACATGGCGAAACTATAAGGTTTCCGTCTTTACTATTTTGGCTACGGAACCCTGAAAAGGGAAATTTTGCAAGATAGCCGCAGAAGTTCAGTTTTTTGCCACGTTCATTAAATAAGCTTTTTCACGCACTAATTAAGTGTAGGTAATTAGACATTATACAGCTGTGCTTAGTTTAGATAAATCGATCTACGTGCGAAAGATGCCGGGGTTTTGGCTCCAAAAATGTGTGACAGTACTTTATTTATTTTAACCCGTTAACCGCCAATAGGTTTTCATTCGTACGTACCCGTATCGCCACCTGCACCGAAACTATATGACATTTTGTCTAATTTATAATATAAGACTACGGCGATAATAGTGGCTGGACATTGGGTGTCTTATATATCAGACTACGGCGGTCAAAAGCTTAATTAGTAAAAACTATTTAAATTTTTCAAAATTATTTTTATTTTTTAAATGATAGGTACATACGCTAATCGTATCACACAATCAAATTTAATGATAAAATAGTACGAAAACAACTGACACGTGGCGTGTGCGATTCGCGTTGCCAGGTTGTTATGGTAACGGAGCGAAAGGAATGGCGGGGCGGGTGGAATCCTCTACGCGCCAGTCCGACTCGAACTTGGCTATTTTTTATTGGTGTGCCGTGAAACTTTGATAAACGAAAAGTGTGCCGTAAAACGCCTGCTCTGAACTCTGGACGTAACTTTAAAAATATTCTCACGTTACAGCTACCAAATTAATTTGCAATCTGCCCAAGTCAGATATAGCATAAATTATGCATAGACGTATGATGTACGACTAGCAGGCGTCGAAGGCCAGCACGATCAATCGAAACCCGGTTAATGTAAACGCCCCACAGATGTTTACTTTGGACGGAGTGATCCCTCAAACGTATTTCGTTTGTGTAGCTACTACGATTCCATATTTCTATGGAAATTGATAATTCCTCGGAATTGTGACTCATATAAGAACCAATCTGAGTTAGTACATGTTTATACATAAAATAAAACCGTTAAATCATTCTAGTATCTAGCCTCCAGCTCGCCCATTTAATTAACGATAATTTTAACACTCCAAAAAAGACTGTCCGTGATTCTGTTTTGAAATCTACATACCGCACCTAAAAAAATACTGGGCTGTTTGTTCCTTTTTTATCAACCTGAACAAATACCAGCAGCTATCTGCGAGCACGCCACGCTTTCATGGATAGAATAACATTACGTGCAGGCCCTTTTGCATTATGAGCTAATTAATTTATATAAGCTAAGAGCCCGCTAGAAGCATCTAGTTACCTTTTTAACCGAGGGATTTATTATGGGAATTATAAGTCAGACTTGAACAAAGAAAAGGTTTCGTTTTAAGTTTCAACATGTAAAAGTCCGAGGTTTCGTGGATACTATATTAAAGTAATGTTTATTATGGTAACAGCTTTGCACCCTTCGGCGTCGGTTGCCTTATCTTTTTGACCCCTTTCAGGCTTGCAATTTCAATTTCATGTGCAGAGTTCCGGGTGCCGATGACTCAGAGGTGGCTGTTTATTATATTAGTCGTGTGTAATCTTATCCCTTACGTCCACAAAGGGTCTTGAAGGACCATGACGCACATGCTCGAATTTTTTTTCAACTTTATTTGCATACCTACACATGTAAGCTTGTTACTAAACAAGATTTTTATTACAAATGTTTAAGAAACTTCATGCTCTTTTTAACCAGTACTCAACAAACTCTTTAACCGTATAGAGCCCCAACTTATCTTTAACGATGCTTTCCCTGTAGCCAAAAGATATTCCGTCGAGATTAGTTAAATGAAACGGGAACGGCGGATGCTGCCTGTGGCTTGCATACATGCTGGTGGCACTTGAATTAGCATGCAATTTTCCATACTTTGAGCACATTTTAGTACAAATTACTTCCGTTGCGGTAGGTCTAAGTTTCTATTTGAATCGTTGAATTGACGTGAGTTGCGCCATTTCGGCCGCGAAGTTGCATATGTGAACGAAAAGCTTAATTAATTTTCATTCATACCTACTATGTACGCTTGGCATTCAGATTCAACTGTGGAGGTGAAAACTTTTGTACAACATGTACCTACTTACCGACTTACAGCGCTACTTTACAATATAGTTATTAAGACGGAATGAATGGACTTTTTCAGACAACGTTATGAAAATTCCATTCGAGGCGTAAGCAATTAGTTTTTACTTCTTATGAGACTGCAAATTATGAAATGGCCACCATAATGGCACCACATTATGCGGAAACGTGCTCTGGGAGTGAATGTTTTATCAAGCTATGTCATTTGTATAAAAATGTTGACTTCGAACGGCTGTTATCTTAATCGGTCTCGATACAATCTTTTCCAATTGTGAAGCCAGGTAATAAATAATCGTTCTAAACGACAGTAACTACTCCACGAATAAACCATTCAAAGAAAAGAGGCCTCTTACATCAACAACGTTGAGTTTTGAATTACAATTACAATCCATTCTTTCTAAATTTATTTCTCAGTACAATACAAGTCCAACCATAAAAAAGGTATATTAGGTACAATAAAATTAAATAAAGTAAAACTATAATAAATCTAAAAATGGACCCTGCGGCATAGTACCAAAGATGCTGGCAGCATTTCCCCGCTGGATCGCAAGACTGATGCGTTGAGCGAGGAAACTGCCAGCTCTTCGGTCTCCTGTGGTATCTCTGAGTCTCTTTGATAGATCTTTGAAGAGACTCAGAGCACCAGGGCCCCACGGACCAAGGGTCACGACGCCGAAAGGTACAAAATCATATTCGGCACCGAGACCACTGTATCTTTCTAAATTGACATCGTACTTTTATTCGATGTTATTTTTTTTATTCTTTCCATCTAATGTATTTTTATGTGTATCGAATATGTGTAAATAAATGTTTTGGTGAACTGGACCTGATGAAGAAGACCGTTGCTACCGTTACTCTATTTTAAAATAATATAACTATGCCGTGTTTGGGCTTAATTAATGGAATCAATTATCTAAGCAAGTTTAGTACCTATCTAGCCAGTGTTGTTCTGGTATTATTCGATATAATACAACGCATATCGTATCGCAATCACAAAGTTATAAACCACCAAGCAAAATGCGACGAAATTGAATAAGTCAACGAACTTCGTTTGCATTTGTCGTATTTTATCCGCACTTACGCACTAATATTATTTAATTTCTTAAGAAATTATGTCTTTCTGTAATGTGACTTGGTCTGAGATTGAAGATTAAAAACAGGCTAATTTTTTTTCGAGAATTCAGAAATAATTTGTAGAGTTCCCGCGGGATAGCAATAAACGAATTCTGCGCATACGAAGTTGTGGACAACCGCTTGTCCAAAATACAATATTTTTATTAAGTATGCGGTTTTTTTTTATTTGACTGGATGGCAAACGAGCAAATGGGTCTCCTGATGGTAAGAGATCACCACCGCCCATAAACATCTGCAACACCAGGGGTATTGCAGACGCGTTGCCAACCTAGAGGCCTAAGATGGGATACCTCACGTGCCAGTAATTTCACCGGCTGTCTTACTCTCCACGCCGAAACACAACAGTGCAAGCACTGTTGCTTCACGGCAGGATTAGAGAGCAAGATGGTGGTAGCAATCCGGGCGGACCTTAAATAATGCCAAATCTGTTAAAAATATGCTGGAAACATACTACCAATCTGAAAGAAAGTTTCTAAAAGCTAAACTCCGACCAACAGACAACTATCACGTGCGAAGTCAGTTGGCTTATGGGTAATTCTGCTGAAGCGCAGGACAAAGGAACCGGGTCAACTGGGCGATTATCGACACACCGAGAGGACAATGCTCAAAGATAATTATTCAATTTGTAGCCCTTACACCGCCGCCCTGAACCCGCAAATAAAATAACGTCCATTTAACTTTCCTGGCCTTTGTGTGCTTCCCTTCAAATCGTCATCATTCTACCTTTGATTGTACAAATCCGGATCAGGGGCGCTGCTAACTCCTAGCCAAGTAATTTAATCAAATAAGTTAATTTCATTTTGCTATGCTTAAAATCTTGTTTGACCTAATATCGTTTACTTACAATTTTATTAACTGGTGCTTCAAATATAAGGCGCGCTTATAGAAGAATTTTCGGTATTTGAGGGGATGAAGCAGACGACGCGGTGGAGGCGAATGCGGGGCGCCTCGCGCGTCTGTCACGCAGCCCGTTGACGGCCTTATTCTGTTTGTATCCGTATTCTGGTTAATGTGAATTCCGGATTATTCCTTGAAATTATAATTACACATTTTTTTGGTTTAATTAAGAAAATCTTCGTTTAATATGAATAGTCTTGGTAATAAACAAATTATTTATGCCTCCTCATGCCCACAGTTTGATTTGTAACGTAGGTAATGGATAGACATTTAGACTGAATAGGTCGATAGATAGATAGACGAAATGAAAAGGATATAAAGGTAAATCAATACAAATAAAAAAAACATTTTTATTTCAATCTGAAGATCTAGATTACAAGCTAGGCAAATCTATACAAATAATAATAAAAACAGTAAAGAAAAAGTTGTCTGTTCACTTTTACGAAATGAAATGAAATCATTTATTCAGAAAAAAGGCCGCAATGACTCTATAAAACTTTAAGGATCTATAAAACTTTCGTAAGACCTGTCCTTATGTATGGCTGTGAGGCCTAGACACTAACACACAAAGAGGAATATCAACTCCTTGTAGCGGAAGGGAAGGTCTTGCGTAAGATCCTGGGACCTGTCAAGAGAGACGACGGCACGTGGAGGATCCGTAAAAAGAGAGAGATCCAGGAGCTAGTGGCTGAACCCAACATCATCGGCGTAACAAAATCACACAGACTTCGCTGGTTCGGCCACCTACTACGAATGGGAGAGGATCGGGCTGCCGAAAGAGCGTACGCTGGGAGGACAGTGTCTATGCGGATCATCGACGTCTCCACGACCACGACTGGCAAGAGGCTGTACACGATCGGGACAGATGGCATGCTCTTGTTTCGGAGGCCAAAACCTTCTTTGGGTCCCTGAGCCAAATTAGTTAGTTAGTTAGATAGCTTATTAGTCTGGTCAACATTTAGGATACTTTATGTTACGGAAAATAAATATTTTTGGATATTATAAAAAATTGCTCTAAATCGGATTCCGCGCGGACGCAGTCGCCGGCAACAATTAGTTTTAAATAAATTTATAGCTCTTCCAAAATTGTCTGGAGCATGAAGCGATGCTTTTCTTATTTTCGTGACTTGAGAAGTATGGATATGTAGGAGAAAGTTATTTATCTTCAGTCAGAGGAGATTCCAAAGTTGATTGTCTGGAGCATGAAGCGATGTTTTCCCTATTTTCGTCGCTTGAAAAGTATAGATATGTAGAAGAAAGTTCTTTTTCTTCAGTCAGAGGAGGTTCTACAGTTATTTTGGTGAAGATTCTTTTCCCTTAGTGGCATTCCCCGAGCTCGACGGGAATCAACAATTTCGGGTAGTAACCAGTCCATATAAAATGAAATTAGTTTGTCTTTCATTTTTTTCCCCCAAAATGTATCATCTTTAAGTATGATTTCTGTTTTGAGTGGATGATTTTCACCACTCCACACAGCAAATATACACTGTGCTCGACACGTGACATGGAGGCTTGGATCTGGTAATACCAGTTACTATTTTTGTTAATTTCAGTAGTTTTAGTTTCCTTTTCATAATTCCACATCTGAATTTCGTTTCCTTTGATACATTTTTCAAGTCCATTTCTAAAGGCTACACTTCAACCGGGCACTTTATTTCACTTTTACTTAAAGATGATACATTTTGGGAGAAAAAAATTAAAGACTAACTAATTTCAAAATTGAAAATACAAACTGAAATATAGATGCACAGAAAAACCAGAAAAATAAGACCAGCACTGGAAATCGAACCCAGGTCCTCGGAATTCCGTACCGCGTGCTATACCGCTACACCACTGCTGGTCCACAGTTTGTATTTTCAATTTAGGTTTTACGGGATGACAGCAAAAGAAAAAAAAATTGGAATGGAAATAAAAAATATAAAAAGATTCCAAAAAACCAATCTTGATTTACGTGAAGGTAAATTACAAATCGAGGTACCTATAATAAATAAGTCTCTGATAAGGTAGGCGGTAGGCGTCGTAATGTACGTCTGGTACACACGGACCGCATTCTAATTGCAATCCGGCTGTAAAATGGCAGAACTACATCAGAACTGCGTAAGAACTGCACTCCGACTGCCTAAAATGGCAGTTGGAATGCAGTCCTCTGACAGTCGGGTCCAGTGCTGGTGCAGTTGTACTAACTGCGCAATAACTGCATCCAAACTCCCATTTTGCAGCCGGATTGCAGTTGGAGTACATGTTTTTGTCAATAATTTACTAGTGCAACCAAGTGCAACCATCTTATTTTATTAAAATAATTTATGTTAAATAACTTGGCTGAATGCAAGATATTTACCTTTGCCTGCAAAAAATGAGAAAATCTTAACTTAGATCGAAACTGTTGCATCTACTATCAGAAATGTCAGTGAAACTGTCAAAGGGATCAAGCAGGGCTACTACGAAACTCGAAACTAGAAGTTCGTGGGTTGCGGTCCCTCTGACACTTATACTATTTAGTACGAGAGCGAGAGGGACCACACGACACGAACTTCGAGTTTGGAGTTTCGTAGTAACCCTGCTGACTCGGCCCGACTCCGGCCGGTCGATTAGTGTGTGGTAGGTACTTACCGTTTAGGTACTCTAATGCTTCTCATATGTGCTCTGAGTTCACTTATGCGTTTCCTCTTTCGCTTAACTTTTTTAATACTGCGATTACCCATATTATTTGCTCTCAAAAGTAGTACTAGCGCGTTAGAAAATGTGCACAGGTTCGTCGTCGACTACGTACACGCGTGTACTGGCGACTGGGCAATACTTGGCCGCCGCCGCGCGCTAGAACCGTTTTATTTTGCAAAGACGAAATAAATTGGTATGATTGATGTACTCAACCTATTGAAAATCTATGAAGCATAAATCTAAATCTACTAAAAAACTATTTAATAAAGCAAATTTTGTGTTGATATTCATAATAGTTTTCATAATATTTGGTTTAACGTGTAAATGAAGGATCTTTTAAAAAAAAAATCTATCAAGGTTTTTGTCAGCAATCGTGTTTTTGATGAAGTCAAAAACTAGCTAATAGACTGAAAATATACATATAAAAAATTGCAGTTGTATTGTGTAAGTATATTTTAAATATTTTCTAAAATTGTAGTTTTCACTACGTACAGCGCGCGGGTGCCTTATTATAATCGTCCTGCTTTATATTATAAATGGTTTTTTTTAACATGCTTGTTACTCTGACGTCATGCAAAACGTTTGAACCGATTTAGATGAAATTTTGTATGAATATAATTGAAGTCCCAGGGCAGTACAGTTTTTAAGGTTCCGGAGCCAAAATGGCAAAAACGGAACCCTTATAGTTTCGCCATGTCTGTCTGTCTGTCTGTCCGTCCGCCCGCGGCTTTGCTCAAGAACTATCAATGCTAGAAAGCTGTAATTTTGCACAGATATATTATATATAAACTATGCTGACAAAATAGTACAATAAAAAAATAAAACAAAATTTTTTTTTGGGGTACCTCCCATATACGTAAAGTGGGGTGTTTTTTTTTCTCATCCAACCCTATAGTGTGTGGTATCGTTAACTAGGTTTTTTAAAACCATTGGGGGTTTGCTAAGACGATTTTTCGATTCAGTGATTTGTTTGCGAAATACTTATTCAACTTTAAAGTCCAAATTTTCTTTAAAATCGAGCATCCCCCCCCCCTCTAAAATCTAAACCGGTGGGTGGAGAAAATTGAAAAAATTCAGGATAGTAGTAAGTATATCAAACTTACAAGGAAAACTATAACGGTAAAGTTTGCTTGAGAATTATTAGTAGTTTAAAAGTAAACAGCAGCCTAAGGTATAAAATATACCTAAACTTTGAAGATTCCGTATAAAATACGAAATCCTTAGAAAAATATTACTTATTTTTTTCGTAATGGCTACTGAACCCTATTTTGAGCATGTCCAAGATACTCGTTGGCCGGTTTTATTCTAGAAAAATTGCTTAGTTCCTGTGGAATAGCTACAAACGACTTTTCCGTAAACGAAGTCGCAGGCAACAGCTAATTCATATCTATACTCATTAAAAAGATTCAATCCACTTCCAAAATCTGCGTCTGAAGTTTTGATAACTAATAAAATTCAGTTAATATGATCCACGTCCCTAAGTACAGTTGTTAATATAACTAAGAACTAGTCATAGTTAGAAGAGAATAATTCAATTTGAATAAGTACATCTAAGTAAGTCGCTACAACGCCATTACCCTTAAATGAAGCTAAAAGCAGTAGCGTCGAAAAAAGTCAAACGAAACCTTACTATTCGCCATAATGTTATCATACCATTACGTGAAAACGCATCACCAGAGAACAAGGAAAAGCCGAAATCATGACATATCTGTGTACAAATTGTAGGAGCCACAGAAAAAGAGAAAACCACTGAAGATTAATGTGAGCGAGTAAGGAAGCTTGGATTCGTTTGCATTTCATTACCAGCGGCTGAGATAGCATCAATCGTTAGCTCCCCATATCGTTGTGTGACAACATCATAAACAGAGAAGCAATCAATTTACCTCCATTAGCCCGTGTCAATCTTCCATGCAAGCGCGATAACTATGCAATACCGAGACTTCGCCAACGATTATCACTCCATTTGTCGATGATTTACTATTATCTCTACAGTTTTGATCATTTCAATATACGCATTATTACTAATGAGGCAAAACATCAAATCTGCCTAGGGATAATGAGTATCCAAAAACTTTTTTGATGTAGATATATATACTCGTATGTTGCATTTAAATATTTGAGGGTGCCCATGCTAAGAAATTCTTCTTTAGAATTACGTGCAAGTTAATTTGATTCATCTTGGATAAAAAGTGGCTCGCACCACAAGGACTGCGACCACTTTTTGCTATATAAATTGTCCGGGTAGGAATGAAACCTAAAAAGAAGCTGACACATAAATTACGGGACCTCTCCAAATTGAATTTTATCGTATGTTTTCTTTATGTGAGTAGGTACCCACAAAAGTGTTGCGAGGGCGATCGACATTGCGCGAAAAGGAATACGGACCTCTGGAACAGAACCTTGTCGTCGATATTTAAAGTTTTTTACTTGAGCGTCTAATGTTGCGTATAAATCCACTATTAAGGTAACTATAACGAAGTAACTTGACATTAGTTGGTTTATCCTCTTCTTTAATAATTTATACACTCATTAATTATTCGACTGTGATGTGGTGTGACGAATGCCGTCACTAATCTTAGGCACTGTGCACACAGATGTTACTGTACTAGAACAGCAACACGCATGAATTCATCTCTAAGTGGACATTTGACATCACCGGGCGTGAATCCATCTCTCAAGCATGATCACAGAGGTAGAATATCAACAGTAAAGTCATATTTCAATTATAATAAATATTGAGATTATTGATTATTGACCGCAGTAATCGTGATCGATCAGAGGCCGTATTGCCTAACGTTTCTAACGCTCGCGATCGCAATCAAATGACAGTTTTGTATAAAAAAATCTGTCATTTCATTAAATAAATAAATAAATATCACTGGACAATTCACACCAATTGACCTAGTCCCAAAATAAGCTTAGCAAAGCTCATTTTCATTGCGATTGCGAACGTCAGAAACATTAGTCAATACGGCCTCTGGTGCTTAAATGGCCTTTTGACATATTGGTTCCATCAGTGCCTTTGAAAGACCAAATTCATTGTTACCACAGCATCAGTTGCTTGCAGAAAGGATCGTGATTCGCGACTGCTTATCAATATTTTGGCGCAAAACAAAAGTAAATATAAAAACAGATTAGGCAATTGTATGAGCGTAAACAGACCTCACACAAAAATATACATGAAATCTTATGACAAGTTGAATCTTGGAACTGGAAACTGTTCAATATCCAAAAACCGGATAAGAGCGTGACGGACACGCCCAGAATAGGGTTCCGTAGCCATTACGAAAAAAATAAGTAATATTTTTCTAAGGATTTCGTATTTTATACGGAATCTTCCAAGTTTAGGTATATTTCATACTTTAGTCTGCTATTTACTCTTAAACTACTAATAATTCTCAAGCAAACTTTACCGTTATAGTTTTCCTTGTAAGTTTGATATACTTACTACTATCAAATTTAAATTCATTTATTGTTATTATAGATACATAAATACATCTGAAACATATCGTCACTGTCAGAACTGCTATAATCTGCCTATTAGGTGTACAATAATTAATTATCTTATGAACTAGTACTAAGCTAAACACGATTATTATTATAATTCATATTAATTTATCCATTTTATTATAGAAAATAAAATTTTATTGACACAATACAAACACATATTACTTTCAAATTCATTATCATTGCATTAAACACACATATTACATTAAATTTTATTATTATTTGTCAGAATTTATATAATCACCTTCAAAATGTAGACATTCATTTACGTCGTAAAATGTTTGTTTTTTTAAGTATGTCAACAAAGATGTTTTAAATAATTTTTAATTTAGTTGTTTCAAACTATCTGGCAACTTGTCAAATATCTTTGCAGCCATCACATAAATGCTATTTTTGTAGTAGGCAGACTTAACACAATTAATTTGATTTGTAGCTTACGTGGCCTTTTCCTGTCAATAACTCTATACAAATGCATATGCTGTTTTACAAACAAACATGCCTCTAAGATGTACATTGAAGGGAGAGTTAAAATTTCTAGTTTTTCAAATAGTGGCTTGCAACTGTCGGTGCGCTTCGCTCTTGTAATCGAACGAATGCATTTTTTCTGCAGACGAAATACTATGTCTTTATAAGTGGAGTTTCCCCAGTGCATAATGCCATATCTCAGATAAATCAATTTTAAAAAAATGTTAATTCTTAAGCAAACTTAGCCGTTATAGTTTTCCTTGAAAGTTTGATGTACTTACTACCATTCTGATTTTATTCAAAATTTTCCACCTACCTGTTGAATCGAAAAATCGTTTTAGCAACCCCCTAATGATTTTAAAAGACTTATACAACGATACCCCACACTACAAGGTTGGGTGAGAAAAAAAATCACCCCTACTTTACGTCTATGGGGGTACACTAACAAAAAAATTTTCAACTTTTTATTGTACCATTTTGTCGGCATAGTTTACATACATATTCGTGCAAAATTACAGATTTCTAGCATTGATAGTCCCTGAGCAAAGCCGCGGACGGACGGACAGACAGACAGACAGACGGACATGGCGAAAGTATAAGGGTTTCGTTTTTGCCATTTTGGCTCCGGAACCCTAAAAATATACAAGTTACAGTACTGATTGTTGGACGCTTCTCTGACAAAGCCTCGTGTTAGTTAGCATTTAGGATCTCACTACATTGCCAATGAATTATTAATAGAATAGGCGGCAGTACTAACGCAGCGAGCGGTATATAGGTGTTTTATCATGCGAGTTTGTCAATATTATATCATGGTAAGTAATCTGGAATAAAAAGAATTCTGAAAATCGGCCCACAATTGACTGAGTAATCGGTGAACATACATAAAAAAAAATACAAACATTGGAACAAGTTGATTATTTATGTATGAGCGTTTGTTAATTTAACCGTCTGCTTCAAATGTATTTTATACAAGCGTTATATACTACCTACGGTTTTTCAAAGTAGTAAAATATCTGTTTAACACTTTTAAGCAACCATTTCCACAGGAACATAAAAAAACCTACTGCCTTAAAAAACTTTATGCTGACAACAACTTCCCGACTGATTGAACTAGACTACTAAATTTGTTTATATAATTTTTAATTTTTCTTTAGTTATTTTTAATATTTGGGATTTTAATAATTTTTACGAAACGCGCATTGCAAAGGAAACAGTCTAATAGGTACCTAAGTGTGTTGGACACCTTGAAATTTCATTTTATAACGGCGAATAAATGAATATGTATGCAATACAGACGAATCATAAAACATTTCATTCATGTTGACGATCAAGTGAGAGTCTCTGTCATGTATACTCTGTCGGTACGTTTACGTACCTACTTGTATGTAAACACTTATCCTTCGTCGGTTTACACGAATGCATACCGATGCGGATTGTCTTTGCCATATTCAAAAATACACCGCCACATAAAATGTCATAAAACGACTCCACGTCTCTCTCACCCCAGTATATCTGAAAAGGACAAGATAATATTCTTAGGTTTGGTATGGAATAGGGACGCCATGATCGCATATGGCGTGTGACTTTTATGTGCACTCTTTGCGGACACTTGGACTCGTTTTATATGGACATGACCTATGTAAAATTCGCTCGGGGAATATCAGTTTGTTGAAGTTTTTGTGAAAATTTGTTTAAAAGGTTGGAATTATGGTATGGCTCGTAGATGCAAGCGATTACAAAGCGACTTTTTATGTATGTTTACCGATTACTCAATCAGATTTTCAAAATTCTTTTTTTATTCGAAATAATATTTTTCTGAGGTGGTCCCTTGTCACTAAGTCAAGATCTGATGATGGAATCCTAGGGAAATCGAGGGTAAACCTCAAATTTTACAGGCACACCTATGGCGATTTTGGCATTTTTAGCATTTAGATTAGCATTTACATTCAGAAAATATCATTTGGTAACCTGAACCAGATAAAGAAAACCGTAGATGACCAATGGAACTCGTCAAAGCTAAGTAGGTAATGTTCGCTCGTCTATAAACGATCATGATTAAATAAATAGATAAGCGACTAAGAAGAAGCTTAAAGTTAATGATTCTTTCGAACTGATCTGATGCTGAAGCCAGAAGGTAGGCAAGGGAACTCTGTTATAAAACAACGTAACTAAGTCGTGTTTGGGCTTAATGGAATCGTTCTGAGATGTACTTTGGCTACAAATCACTAAAAAGTGAGAAATAAAGATTTTTTTTAACACAAAGTAAAACCGACTTCAAAAAAATAACAAAAAATGGAACCGACTACAAAACCCTTGAAATTATTTTTCTAGATACCTACTAGCTCGAAGTTGGTGACTCAGCACGACCCAGCAGGAGGGATTGAAACCATAGTATGTAGGTGAGGTAGACGACTATTGTTCCACTCCTGCTGGCTCGTGCTGAGGCACCGACTTCGAGCTAGTAGATAAGATACCTAGAAAAATATTTTCAAGGGTTTTGTAGTCGGTTCCATTTTTTGGTTATTTTTTTAGTTTTTTGGAGTCGGTTTTACATTTTTATTAAAAAAAAACTTTATTTTACTACACTTATTTTTTATTTAAGGTCTCCATACGCATTAGGCTCATTTCAACAATGGAGTTAATATTGACTGGCTAACTAATAATTCTTAACTGGAGCTACTATTGTTCACCGACTTCGAGCTAGTAGGTACCTACCTAGAAAAATATTTTCAAGGGTTTTGTAGTCGGTTCCATTTTTTGTTATTTTTTTGGAGTCGGTTTTATAATATGACGTTTTCTCGGCAAGTGGGTCTGTACTTAAAACGTAAAAGCGGGACAAAAAACAAACTCACTTTCGCATTTATTATAATTAGTAAGGATATAAAAAATTAACGAAGCTAGCGCGCGAGTTGAATGCAGTTGGGGCCAGAGGTGAAGAGCGGGAGCCTCTCCCCCCGCTATACCGCCTCACCTCAGTCGCCTTTAGTGTAGTGCTGTCCTTGATAGCTGTCGTACACATATCGATCGCGTTAAAACTCCTATTGTACCCCGTATTATTTTTTGTTTTTTAAGGCGCTGTACGTAGTGAAAACTACAATTTTAGAAAATATTTCAAATATACTTACACAATACTTACAACTGCAATTTTTTTATATGTGTATTTTCAGTCTATTAGCTAGTTTTTGACTTCATCAAAAACACGATTGCTGACAAAACCTCGATAGATTATTTTTTTGAAAAGAGCCTTCATTTACACGTTAAACCAAATATTATGAAAAATATTATGAATATCAACACAAAATTTGCTTTATTAAATAGTTTTTTAGCAGATTTAGATTTATGCTTCATAGATTTTCGATAGGTTGAGTACATCAATCATACCAATTTATTTCGTCTTTGGCAAAATAAAACGGTTCTAGCGCGCGGCGGCGGCGAAGTATTGCCCAGTCGCCAGTACACGCGTGTACGTAGTCGACGACGGACCTGTGCACATTTTTCTAACGCGCTAGTACTACTTTTGAGAGCAAATAATATGGGTAATCGCAGTATTAAAAAAGTTAAGCGAAAGAGGAAACGCATAAGTGAACTCAGCACATATGAGAAGCATTAGAGTACCTAAACGGTAAGTACCCTACCACACACTAATCGACCGGCCGGAGTCGGGCCGAGTCAGCAGGGCTACTACGAAACTCCAAACTCAAAGTTCGTGCCGTGCGGTCCTCTCGCTCTCGTACTAAATAGTCAGTGGCGTAGCTAGGTAACCTAGGGCCCTGGGGCAAATAAAAAAATGGGGCCCACTGCTATCAAAACTGGTAAGGATTTTTGAAGTAAAATCATTATATATACAAATACTTTCTAAGCAACTTTATCATCAGCTATAAAGCAGAATTTCGAGGGCCCCCTGAGCTTGAGGCCCGGGGCACTGACCGCCTAGCCCCTTGGTAGCTACGCCACTGTAAATAGTATAAGTATCAGAGGGACCGCAACCACGAACTTCGGTTTCGTAGTAGCCCTGCTGAGCGGATTTCACATTCGTACTACGACCGCAAGCTGGTTGGCGCTCACGGATGCGGACGGCTTCGTCCAGATTCTACCGCGACTGCCATAGGTACAAATTGTAGGCACGTTGTATAACCTATACTACTCACGGCGAACATGCGGCGAACCTTGCGGCTACTACGAAACTCGAAGTTCGTATCGTACCGTCCCTCTCGCTCTCGTATTAAATAGTATAAGTGTCAGAGGGACCGCACGACACGAACTTCGAGTTTCAAGTTTCGTAGTAGCCTTGCTTGATCCCTTTGTCAGATTCACTGACATTTCTGATAGTGACACAACAGTTTCAATTTCTCATTTAATTGCAGGCAAAGGTTAATATCTTGCATTCAGCCAAGTTATTTAACATAAATTATTTTAATAAAATAAGATGGTCGCATTTGGTTGCACTAGTAAATTATTGACAAAAACATGCACTCCAACTGGAATCGGCTGCAAAATGGGAGTTATTGCGCAGTTAGTGCAACTGCATCAGCACTGCACCCGACTGTCAGAGGACTGCCATTTTAGGCAATCGGAGTGCAGTTCTTACGCAGTTCTGATGTAGTTCTGAACTTCGGAGTTTTTAACTGCGTTTCTAAAACCTCTTATTTGAAAAAAAAATAAAAAAAAATGGAATATTTGTCTTGCTCCTCCGCGAATTAGTGAGGCCAAGTCGTGGAAAACAGCTACGTGTGAGTTGCAAAAAATGTTTTTTCATGCAACCTCTTATTGCTTCTGGTTTCTGGTGTTCTGACTTGTATTTTTGTATTGATGCAATAACTACTTTACGCATACTCATAATCTTTATATCTGTCAAAGTTGTTCTGTGCGCTAAGACATTTTTTATCTTTGGCTACAGCTCGCACATGTTTCTTAGAACATAAAATAAATAAAATAAAATAAATATCACGGGAAATTTCACACCTATTGACCTAGTCCCAAAGTAAGCTTAGCAAAGCTTGTGTTATGGATACTAAGAACATGGTTCCTACATTCATTTTTTGACTGTATGGTTTGGGTAAGGGTTGTATACTGTAGTTTTAAAGTATTACATTTTGAAAAAGTGACTCTCTGCCAAGTTTCTTGCTGCGCATTTTTCCTGGCAATGATGGTCTTTCCGAAAGCGCTGGTAGTTTAAAAAATTGCGCCCATTGCGGCCTATTTACTGAATAAACGATTTGATTTGATTTGTTAAAAGTGAACAGACAACTTTTTCTTTACTGTTTTATATGTATAGATTTGCCTAGCTTGTAATCTAGATTTTCAGATTAAAATAAAATTGTTTTTTTTAATTTGTATTGATTTATTTACGTATTTTCATTTCGTCTGTCTACCTATTCAGTCTTAATGTCTATCCATTACCTACATTACAAAATTAAACTGTGGCATGAAGAGGCATAAATTATTTCTTTATTACCAAGACTATTTACATTAAACGAAGAATTTCTTAATTAAACCGAAAATTGTGTAATTATAATTTTAACGAAAAATCCGGAACTCACATTAACCAGAATACGGATACGAACAGAATAAGGCCGTCAACGGCTGCGTGACAGACGCGCGGTGCGTTGCGCTGGACGCCCCGCATTCGCCTCCGCCGCGTCGTCTGCTTCACCCCCTCAAATACCGAAAATTCTTCTATAAGCGCGCCTTAATGATGACTGATCCGAGTTCGTTTCCGTTTTTTTGTTGACGGTTTAATTGAGTTAAATCCATCGTGTTGTGTCACGTTACGAATACGATGGATGAAACAAATAAAAGGTTAGGTGCTAAGTCCTGTTTTTATACATAATTATGTGTTTAAAGCGCGAAAGTAAAAAAGTAATAATTATATGTGAAAACAAAAATAACATATCTGTTACAAATTTATCGACATACCTTCTGTATGTCGATAAATTCGTCATCATTAATTCTAATAAGGTCGCAACACTATCGCATTCCTGAGCTCTGCATTCAACTCGCGCGCTATCTGTTATATATAAAGCAACGTAAAATTTTCTATACACCCAGCATTGAGTTATCCATAGAAATGTTTATTGCAGACATCTATTTCGTCTGCAGACTGTACGAACATAAAGCAAAGCAGGCTTCCCAAATTGAATCTATCGGGTCACTTAGTTCAGGAGAGGTAGTTGAGCGATCGATCAAGGATCCCACTAGACTTTGCACATAGCTTAGCTGGCGAGTTTGCTCGGGTCCTGGCACACTTGAATAAGAAATGTGGTAATAATGATTATACGACGATTATATAGAGTAGTTGAGATTTGAGTGAACGTAGTTTAAATCTTATTTTCACTCAAGTTACTCTATTTCTATCAAAATATCTAAAGATAATGAGGTATTAAAATATCTAAAGATAATGAGGTTAAAGCCGCGGGTTCACGGTGGATGCAAGCCGCTGCCAACTTAAGCAACGGAGGTCCATGGGGCAGGCCTATGTCCAACAGTGGACGTCCTACGGCTGAGATGATGACGATGATGGTGATGATGAATTTGAATGAGGTATATCTTACTCCTTTAGGTTGGAAATGCATCTGAGGTCCGCTGGTATTAAAATTAATAAAAATTAAATTAAATTGGGATGCACCAAATTAAATAACCTATAGTTTTTATTTCATTTATGGAAAGAATAAGATATTTTAAGATACCATTTTCATTGATTTTGTATTTGGATGAGTATTTAATTTTTTATATTTTTTTTACGAAATACGCTGGATGACGTCACAGTGAGAGAGCCACGTTCCATTGCCCAGAAAAAATCAGGTCGTACATAGCATAATCTTTGGCATTACAATTTGACAATAATTAAAGCACGGCTTAGAGTCCTAAATGAACCATGACAAATGGTTTTATTTATTTATCTTCTTTTAGCTTCGATTATTCCTGTTTGTTTAATGGTGTGATAGCAAATAGATATTTTTAATTAAAATCTGTTTTTTTTTATTTACTTGTAACGTAGTAATTTAATAATTTAATTTGTAAAAATATTTTTGAAATACTCGTTACATTTCGGACTTTACGATAAATGACAACTATTTAATGCCGGGTGCGCATCATGTGATTAAAGTTCTATCTTTGTCACTTTTTGCTATTATAAGCAGGACAGCAACATTTCAAACTGTCAATTTGCTTAAGAGTGTAGACCTGCTTTATAACTGCCTCTGTGACGGGACACTACAGGGATCAAATGAGGGTCATTACTTACATTTTGTTTATTTAATTCAGGTTATCACATTTTTGGAATCTGATTTCTGAAAACGCTTCACAAAGCCTATTTCTCCAAATGGTTCTCGATTTATTGTATGTTGTCAGAAATTGGGACATCCCAATTGCAATCTCTTCTCTTCTTAACAAGTTTAATAATACTCAGCCCTTTTTTGCTTTCCTTCGCTATCATTTAACTCTTCATCTGAGCTGTCACAAGTTTTGATAATAATACTATGATCTGTAATTCGATCCATTTCTCTTCTTGACATCTATATATTTTTTTCTTCACTTTCTTTAAAATATACGCACAACAAAAATACTTAATATTTAGAATTTGTACTTTAATATTTGACATTATTTTGGGATTTTCTTCTTCAATATAATTATTACAAACCTTGTTATGCTGATAGTACGGGAAAAGGGAAATTCCAATATAAAATGCCACTACATATTATGCAACTCCACGCTCTCGGTAATTTATCTATATCAGAATCAGACCTCTGAGTATTTAGTATAAATTTCAGTTTGATACCTTCACCCGTTCATGGAAAAATGGTTTTTACAGACGGATTGATGGACAACAAGATGTACTGTCCTCTAAAGTTTCCGTTTCTGTCGTCTTAGATGCGGAACCTTAAAAAGAGATAGCTGATGTAATTAAATTAACTAAGCAGCAGTGTTTGCACGAAATTCTGTGATAAAGACAGCCTAGAAAATTAGTGGCACTAAGGCCATATTGTCATTAGCTGGGTCCCCACTGAGCGAGGAGTCTCGTGAGGTAGAAATTTTTGGAGCAATTTTAAGTCGTGTGTCAAACAACATCATAGTTCAGCTCACGAATCGGCTCGCTCAGTGGGGACTCGACTTAAGGCAAGCGGAAGACAATCGCTTTTACCTTTTCTTTCTGTAAAACAACCTGAACTACAACCTTCACTATAAGCAAGTAACAAAAGCAAAAAGCAAAAGAGAAAGTATTTAAAAGACTGTGGTTTATTGATACGAGAATAGATTTCCACAAAGTAACGCGTAAACCAATCAATTATTTGGATCTCATTTATTAACACTTGCTTAAAAATCTAAACTAAATCATTTGTCAATGCAGCTATATATTTCGAATTGTCATATAGTCACTTGTCGCCTGCCAGGCGGATCCTACCACAGCGAGCCACGTTAGCAAGACACGAGAAGTATGATTTAGTTCACACACGGCTCAAAATCGCACCGATGGCTGCGTTATAAAACAGCGCACTCGGTAGGGACCCGAAAGGCTACTCCGAAATTGGAAAATCGAAGTTCCTCTCACTCTCCTATTAAATACTATTAGCGTAAATAGGACGGCTCTATAAGCAGTATAAGGCCCAGCTAATGAAACAGGGGCCATGTATGTGTGTGTCTACAGCCAGAAGTGAACGTGTGACACACTTGTACTCTTAATTATTCTGTGGTGTTAGTTCTTCACTCTTTTTTGAGTACCTTGCTTCCTTTTAAGGGGTACATCACAAAACATAATACATATCTAAAATTATGTAAAAAAGACGATAACAGATTATTTTATTAAAAATAAATTAGCTTCAGAGACACTACGACATAACAAGAAAACCGGCCAAGAGCGTGTCGGACACGCCCAAGATAGGGTTCCGTAGCCATTACGAAAAAAATCAAGTAATATTATGTGCGTTATAAAACAATTAAAACACTTACAACAGTCTTAAAATTTATTACCAGAAAAAGAACGTATCTTCACGGCACTTACGTCCTTTTGTTGAGAAGCGCAGTTTTTCGGCAATAACTCAAAAACGGTATATCCGATCATGTTAAAACCAATTTTCGTTGAAAGTATTTATTAAGCGTTACCTTTCCATATTTTTTGCATATTTTTTGGGCAAACGGTTTACAAGATAGAGGGGGGGGACACAATTTTTGTTACTTTGGGAGCGATTATTCCGGAAATCTTCACTTAATCAAAAAAGTTTTTGAGAAACCTTACTATCTTTTCAAAAGAGCTGTCGAACTATGTGCCACACGTTGATGAGAGTAAAAAAAAATGTTACGTGTGTGGAGTGCCCCCCCTATAAATATTTATTTTTGCAATTTAACTACAAAACTAAATAGCGGCTTTGACAAGACATCTGTACTCCAAATTTCATTGATGTGACATACGGACGGACGGACAGACAGACAGACAGACAGACGGACTTGACGAAACTATAAGGGTTCCGTTTTTGCCATTTTGGATCCGGAACCCTAAAAACGTTTGTTTCTTGAGACACCTGCTTCATACATATATATATTTAAATATCGTTTCATACCATTGCATGGCTATTTGTTAGCAGCCATTAAAGGTTTACCTAAAATATGTATTCAGTTAAAATTAACCATCCCAAACAAGTTGTAAATTAAAAGAACCATAAGCCTAACATATTACGCACACTTGAATTAATAATTACGACATCTCCTACGTTTTACGTTTTATTTGCTTACATAAAACCCAACTTACCTTAATAAAATGGGAACATGTTTACAAATCTGATTTGGTCGTATATCAGATTTTATTTATTTATGGCATCTGTCGTGAATATTATTAGGTAGCTCCGACGATATATTTTCATATCAATATGTCATATTTATTGGACGCATGACGTGAATCAGCGTCGTAGCTATCAAGGTAGATACTGGTAGTGATTAGTAGTAATAAAATGTCCGTGTTAAGGAAAACACTTGTCGACTGCCGTTGTTTATTCCTCCCTTATCGAATTAGGGTGGAGTTTCCGAGAAATTACATTAACAACAGAGAGGGCGAAAGCCTAATGGTTGGCACCGGCGACGCGTCCCTCGTCGTCACTTAGATCGTTGCCGCGTTAATAAAACTGTAGATGCACTGAAGATCCCTTTTCTAAAGATAATTTGGCATGTTTTAAATCACGCGTTTTTTTAACCGTAGTAAGTATTTTACCTAAAGTTTGTAGGCTGCTTAAGGTTTGAAATTATACTTTAGATTACATTTGACGATCCGTTGCTACAAAATATAACGTTAATGAGATTGATAATAAGTTAACTGGAAGAGATCGCATTTTAGGATAAGAAAACTTTGGACTTAACTACTCTGTCTGTATCTAATTACGTTTAATAAAGAGTATAAACAGAGTGGTATCTATGCTGCAGTTCTTGGAAAATAATAATAAAGGGCCTTAACTTCACTTTATTTATGAGCATGCTTGGACTTGATGTCCAAACACCTTAACTCTCCCACAACTATATTTATATACATAGAAGTAAAAGTTAATTACCCTGAAAACTCATTTCCCTGTGTAAAGGATAGACAAGAAACTTGTAGGAACAATAAACAGAATAATTTTGAAGAAAACGAGTGTAGTTCTTTCTTCGTTGAAAGGTTCTGTTTTGAATTGCCGAACTTTAAGATCGCTGTCGCACAGATCTCGTTTGGTGGCTATCCGTTTGAACATACCTTAAAAAGAACACAGATTAATCGTAAGATGTGGGGTATACCTATAGTTCGTTTTTTTAGCATTAGAAAGAAGGTAAGCGATCTTGACGTGTCTTTTTATTGAAAAACACTTTTGAAAAATAATTCACAGCAAATAGTAACAATTACTTAGCAAGGACATAATATGATATGATATATTTATTCCATTTAAACAATCAATAACAATTAATTAGAAGTCAAATTAAATTATGAATAAAATAATTATAATTATGGTCATTTACATGCTTTTGGTATCATAAGTAATAGTTACTGTTTTTTAAAAAACGTTTTTCAATAAAAAGACTCGACAAGATTACTTACCCTTTTTCTAATGCTAAAAAAACGAAGTATAGATGAGAAATACAATGAGTGACTTGTGTATTCAATTTTAACCCTAGAACTATGGTTAAAATTATTGTAACTGATTACATAGGTATAGAATGTATTTTATATATTTTGAATGTGATCATTTTTGTGGATATTCACAAGATATTTAACGTATTAAATGAGGCTTTAGGTTTTTTGCTTTTATTTGTTAAATCAACACATAAATGAAAAACGGAAAAGATGAAAATATCTTACTTAAGAACATTTCCATGGTTACCATTCAAAATTACGGTGAAGTCAGAATAATTTCAACGCTAAGAATTTCCGTGGTTTCATATTGCTTTCAAATTGCTCCTTTAACAAGGATTTATTAAACTTTCAATCGAGACACTTTCCAATAGGCTTGTAACCAGGTAGGTATGTCAATGTCAGCAAATAATATATTCAAATTGTACACACTTTAAAATTAGACAGCAACAGTTATGTTCTAGACAACTAAGAAGTTTTTTTTAACCGACTTCAAAAAAAAGGAGGAGGGATAACCTCAGTCTTGATAACAATTCGGTGGATTTATTATAATTAATGCAGTCATAGACTATTTATGTAAATTTTAATTTTTCAGTCCTTTTTAGTGTTCACTCGTTAAACATGGTGCCCGATGTTAGACATATAGATAGATAGATGTTAGAAGATTGTGCTACTCTGAGGATGAACTCTGGTTTAGTTCGAGACGCATCAGTGTAGTGTGGCAGTGGTGATAGTTTGGTTCTGTGGAGGTGCTGCATGAACAGACATTGTCATGTGTTACATAGACATAGCTAATTAGGTACAAGGTTGTGGGTGAACTAAGTGATTGTTTGCAGTTCATTAATATGGACCTCCGCACAGCAACGCCTGATTGAATAAATTATTTGAAATCTAAAACAGTAATCTAGGCTTTAAATCGCCATAAATACCACTCGGTGTCTTAAATCAATGCCTCGTTCAATATCCGATCCTGTCCTATTCTCTATATTCACGTGTCTACACTTTTGAGGCTACATAATCGGTTCGTAGCGCTGCTACGGAGGCGTAGCGATCTCGTAGCACCCCATTGCATTGGAGTGCATATGGATCAAGGTGTTTCAATGCATATGTGACATACGTATCAAAGCGGAAATGAAACATATGTGTATTCTTGAAAGATAAAGATTGTGTTTGTTTTATTTAATGTAACATTTTCCGGGCGTTATCTTGTTTCGGTTAGAAATGTACCTACAATCAAACTATTTGATCCCTGACCCACTGTAGAACCTTCCCACACTTACTGTAAGAAGGTTCTACGGTTTCATAATTTTTTTTCTTGTCAAGCATTGCCACGTAATTATAACATTCTTTGAAAACATCCACAGAGTACACTTGCCAAGTACAGTCGAGTTGATAAACTTGTGAGCAAAAATTTGATAAAAAATATCTCAACACGCTTCTACGCCGTTACAATAGAGTCGTCTTCAGATATTTTTGATCAAATTTTTGCTCACAACTTAATCAACTCGACTGCACTTGCAATCTCGAGATTGAATTATCTAGTCTTAATTCAGCTACTTTGATACCTACTTCATGGTGCAAACTATTACAAATTACCGCGTTATTAGTAAACTGATTGAAAAATACATATAAAATGTTAATGTTTAGATTCAATATATCATAGTATATTGCTGACTATTATTATTTATAATGATTAGTAACTGATACAAATTAGTAGAGACTTTGCTATTTATCATAGATAATTTTCATTCCACGATCTTTGCTGACCGTAATATCGTTGGGCAAGCCACGTTATTATAATAATTCTGAATAACACAAGGAAACCTAGATTCATGTCGTAAATCAAGGTGGGATTTTCAGCTCAAGTTGCCGTCTAGCCGGTCTATTACGAGTCGTAAGTTTAAATTGTTACCTGAGCGCGGAACAGTTTAATTAAGTCTATCGTCAGCACTTAGCAGAAAATTTTACTGGACTAGGTGACAGTATAAGCCATTAGCCAATCCGAAGGACGCGTCAAATCTACCATCACTCAAACCAGCCAGCTTCTTCTTTCTTTCACTCACTTGTTCGAGTGACACTGGGTCAGAATTTCTTCTTCTTAATCGCTCCCTCACCGCTGAGGATCGTGACTTAACTTTGTCCAGCAGCTGTCGCCATCGGTTGGGTGAGAACTGCAGTAAAATAACAGTAAAATTTACGTCTTTAATCGAGGTTAGCTCGACATGATTTGTTCTAATTCGTAGTCCCTCTTCTTGATATCTCTACATTTGACGATACTAATAAAAATGACGATGAAAAAGTGGGTAGTTATTGTGTACCAGTATTAGCTTCGTTGAGCAGTTGCGCGAGCAGAGCGGTGGCTTGCAGTGCGCGTTTCGCAGCAACCGCCGTGGTGTGTGCTCCGAGAGGAAGGTCTACGAATTAGCCTGAAACATATAGACTTAAACTCAATTAATGACGTAAGTATGAGGTTTATTTTACTACTCATAGTGTCTCGCGATAGTTTCAAAATCAAACTTACATAGTAACTGCCCGACGTGTGCAAGAACAATCTTGGCATGTAGTCCATAGATTATTTACTGAATTTTTACTGTGACCAGATCGTCAATTTGTGGAACAGTTCGACTTGCTGCAATTAATGTCCTAACTCAATAGTCGCAAATCGGGAATCTTCAGGTGGTCAGAACAAAGTTCCCCATTGTTGACAAAGGACGGGTCACCGTGGCGCTCGAACTATCTTCTTAAAACGCAAACACTTACAATTATGTACTGAGCTATTATCGTCTAATTATACAGTTTATTTTAGGTTCAAGAACTTGTAAGTAAAATTATTAACTTTGAATGACAGATTTAGTTCAATAGGTAGGTACTTACTTTTTCAGTTACTTGATAAACGAAGATAATCGATAATTATAAAAAAAGGCTAGGTGGCCTAGTGGTTTAACCTATGCCCTCTCAGACAGAGGATCGTAGGTTGCGAATACGAGCTTGCACTTATTAGTTTTTCGAAACTCATGTGAAAAATTACATTTGAATTTTCCTACGAGGTTTGCGGTAAAGGAAAACATCGTGAAGAAACCTGTACAAACCTGCGAATCATTTTAATGGTATGTGTGGAATTTCCAATCTGCACTAGGCCTGCGTGAGACCTACGGTCCAAGCCCTCTCATTCTGTGAGGTCTATATAGTAGTGGCACTATACAGGCTGGGATGATGATGATTATGGTGACAAAAAAAATTAAGAACATGAAGCCCAACAAACATTTTCCGTGTCAGATGAGCTACTACGAAACTCGCAAATCGAAGTTCGTATCGCACCGTTCCTTTCACTCGCGTATTAAATGACATAAGCGTCAGCTGGATGCTGGACGGCAACATACGAAGTTCGAGTTTTGCACTTCGTGGTATAGGGCCAGAATAATTCATTTAACAAATAAACATTATTACATTACACAACGCAGTCAATCAACAAAAGCCAGAAGCGAGCGCGAATCAGAATCACATCAAAAACGGGGCTGAAAACAACAACAACGGGGAACTATGTTTAGAGAAGCGATCGGGAACGCGATTATGGAGCAGAAAGCATGAATATTCATTGTCCAGATGTTCGGATCCATCAGATAGGCGTGTACGGGCCGCACTCGAGGACCGCTGCGAGTCGTATCTGGCCCTTGCGTATTCGAAACCAATCAAGTCTACCCCACGGATCCACGTGTTTATCAGAACAATGGCTGTCCTAGGACGTGTGAGCGCTGACATACGTCACTGTCTCTGTAAATAACGCACGGTCACACACAGTATGTACCGTTACCAACCCGTTTTCATCTGAAATAAAGCTTTATTTTCACGTATTCGCGGCCTTATCGAATGAAATTGAACGAGTAGGTATGGCTTGTTTACATATTTGTCATATTGGAAAATTACATCATAAAACAAATTGCACAAGACCGGTCTGAGTGGAGAACTTTGGGGGAGGCCTATGTCGAGCAGTGGACGTCTTTTGGCTGACATGATGAAAACAAATTGATATTTTTTGAAAGATTGGATCTTGAAAACGGGTTTTTATACTTATAAATAGTACCTACTTTAAAGCAATATAAGCGAAATATGTGTACAAAATGCTAGTAACATACTTGATAATAGTATTTGCAGTCTACTACAAAGATATTCATACAGCCAAAGTCACAAAAATATGTATACACGACACGACCTTAATAACTAAGCCAATAAAATCGTGTGTACATATTTTTGTAATTTTGACCGCGCGATCCCTTTGTTTTAACTGTACCTAACAATGGAAATGATGAATTTATACCGATGCCAAAATAGTAGTTTATGCAACTGTATCGTAATAGGGGTCCTTACGAGGAAAACACGAGTGTGGTTATAAATTTTGCAGGTAGTAGGACCTAGTGCTAGGTCCGCCCTGATTGCTACCACCATCTTGCTCGCTAATCCTGCCGTGAAGCAGCAGTGCTTGCACTGTTGTGTTTCAACGCGGAGATTAAGACAGCCGGTGAAATACTGGCACTTGAGGTATCCCATCTAAGGCCTCTAGGTTGGCAACGCATCTA